>NW_026967703.1:0-197044 GCF_028390025.1 Pseudophryne corroboree | reverse complement strand
ACTAGAAAGAAAATTTTAAAGCCTCCTGTTAGGCCATCATCTACACGACATAGCCCTGAATTTTCCAATGCGCAGCTCTTTGCAAAAGAGAGATATTGGCAAGGAAAAGCTGTCTTGTACCATTGCATTTTTCTCCCAAACGAAGGACACTAGAAAGAACATTTTAAAGCCTCCTGTTAGGCCATCATCTACACGACATAGCCCTGAATTTTCCAATGCGCAGCTCTTTGCAAAAGAGAGATATTGGCAAGGAAAAGCTGTCTTGTACCATTGCATTTTTCTCCCAAACGAAGGACACTAGCAAGAACATTTTAAAGCCTACTGTTAGGCCATCATCTACACGACATAGCCCTGAATTTTCCAATGCGCAGCTCTTTGCAAAAGAGAGATATTGGCAAGGAAAAGCTGTCTTGTACCATTGCATTTTTCTCCCAAACGAAGGACACTAGAAAGAAAATTTTAAAGCCTCCTGTTAGACCATCATCTACACGGCATAGCCATGAATTTTCCAATGCGCAGCTCTTTGCAAAAGAGCGATATTTGCAAGGAAAAGCTGTCTTGTACCTTTGCATTTTTCTCCCAAACGAAGGACACTAGAATTAAAATTTTAAAGCCTCCTGTTAGGCCATCATCTACACGATATAGCCCTGAATTTTCCAATGCGCAGCTCTTTGCAAAAGAGAGATATTGGCAAGGTAAAGCTGTCTTGTACCTTTGCATTTTTCTCCCAAACGAAGGTCACTAGAAAGAAAATTTTAAAAACTCCTGTTAAGCCATCATCTACACGACATAGCCCTGAATTTTCCAATGCGTAGCTCTTTGCAAAAGATAGATATTGACAAGGAAAAGCTGTCTTGTACCTTTGCATTTTTCTCCCAAACGAAGGTCACTAGAAAGAAAATTTTAAAAACTCCTGTTAAGCCATCATCTACACGACATAGCCCTGAATTTTCCAATGCGCAGCTCTTTGCAAAAGAGAGATATTGGCAAGGAAAAGCTGTCTTGTACCATTGCATTTTTTCTCCCAAACGAAGGACACTAGAAAGAACATTTTAAAGCCTCCTGTTAGGCCATCATCTACACGACATAGCCCTGAATTTTCCAATGCGCAGCTCTTTGCAAAAGAGAGATATTGGCAAGGAAAAGCTGTCTTGTACCATTGCATTTTTCTCCCAAACGAAGGACACTAGCAAGAACATTTTAAAGCCTCCTGTAAGGCCATCATCTACACGACATAGCCCTGAATTTTCCAATGCGCAGCTCTTTGCAAAAGAGAGATATTGGCAAGGAAAAGCTGTCTTGTACCATTGCATTTTTCTCCCAAACGAAGGACACTAGAAAGAAAATTTTAAAGCCTCCTGTTAGACCATCATCTACACGGCATAGCCATGAATTTTCCAATGCGCAGCTCTTTGCAAAAGAGAGATATTGGCAAGGAAAAGCTATCTTGTACCTTTGCATTTTTCTCCCAAACGAAGGACACTAGAATTAAAATTTTAAAGCCTCCTGTTAGGCCATCATCTACACGACATAGCCCTGAATTTTCCAATGCGCAGCTCTTTGCAAAAGAGAGATATTGGCAAGGAAAAGCTGTCTTGTACCTTTGCATTTTTCTCCCAAACGAAGGACACTAGAAATAAAATTTTAAAGCCTCCTGTTAGGCCATCATCTACACGACATAGCCCTGAATTTTCCAATGCGCAGCTCTTTGCAAACGAGAGATATTGGCAAGGAAGAGCTGTCTTGTACCTTTGCATTTTTCTCCCAAACGAAGGACACTAGAAAGAAAATTTTAAAGCCTCCTGTTAGGCCATCATCTACACAACATAGCCCTGAATTTTCCAATGCGCAGCTCTTTGCAAAAGAGAGATATTGGCAAGGAAAAGCTGTCTTGTACCTTTGCATTTTTCTCCCAAACGAAGGACACTAGAAAGAAAATTTTAAAGCCTCCTGTTAGGCCATCATCTACACGACATAGCCCTGAATTTTCCAATGCGCAGCTCTTTGCAAACGAGAGATATTGGCAAGGAAAAGCTGTCTTGTACCTTTGCATTTTTCTCCCAAACGAAGGACACTAGAAAGAAAATTTTAAAGCCTCCTGTTAGACCATAATCTACACGGCATAGCCATGAATTTTCCAAAGCGCAGCTCTTTGCAAAAGAGCGATATTTGCAAGGAAAAGCTGTCTTGTACCTTTGCATTTTTCTCCCAAACGAAGGACACTAGAATTAAAATGTTAAAGCCTCCTGTTAGGCCATCATCTACACGATATAGCCCTGAATTTTCCAATGCGCAGCTCTTTGCAAAAGAGAGATATTGGCAAGGTAAAGCTGTCTTGTACCTTTGCATTTTTCTCCCAAACAAAGGTCACTAGAAAGAAAATTTTAAAGCCTCCTGTTAAGCCATCATCTACACGACATAGCCCTGAATTTTCCAATGCGTAGCGCTTTGCAAAAGAGATATTGGCAAGGAAAAGCTGTCTTGTACCTTTGCATTTTTCTCCCAAACGAAGGACACTAGAAAGAAAATTTTAAAGCCTCCTGTTAGGCCATCATCTACACGACATAGCTCTGAATTTTCCAATGCGCAGCTCTTTGCAAAAGAGAGATATTGGCAAGGAAAAGCTGTCTTGTACCATTGCATTTTTCTCCCAAACGAAGGACACTAGAAAGAAAATTTTAAAGCCTCATGTTAGACCATCATCTACACGGCATAGCCATCAATTTTCCAATGCGCAGCTCTTTGCAAAAGAGAGATATTGGCAAGGAAAAGCTATCTTGTACCTTTGCATTTTTCTCCCAAACGAAGGACACTAGAATTAAAATTTTAAAGCCTCCTGTTAGACCATCATCTACACGACATAGCCCTGAATTTTCCAATGCGCAGCTCTTTGCAAAAGAGAGATATTGGCAAGGAAAAGCTGTCTTGTACCTTTGCATTTTTCTCCCAAACGAAGGACACTAGAAAGAAAATTTTAAAGCCTCCTGTTAGGCCATCATCTACACGACATAGCTCTGAATTTTCCAATGCGCAGCTCTTTGCAAAAGAGAGATATTGGCAAGGAAAAGCTGTCTTGTACCATTGCATTTTTCTCCCAAACGAAGGACACTAGAAAGAACATTTTAAAGCCTCCTGTTAGGCCATCATCTACACGACATAGCCCTGAATTTTCCAATGCGCAGCTCTTTGCAAAAGAGAGATATTGGCAAGGAAAAGCTGTCTTGTACCATTGCATTTTTCTCCCAAACGAAGGACACTAGCAAGAACATTTTAAAGCCTCCTGTTAGGCCATCATCTACACGACATAGCCCTGAATTTTCCAATGCGCAGCTCTTTGCAAAAGAGAGATATTGGCAAGGAAAAGCTGTCTTGTACCATTGCATTTTTCTCCCAAACGAAGGACACTAGAAAGAAAATTTTAAAGCCTCCTGTTAGATCATCATCTACACGGCATAGCCATGAATTTTCCAATGCGCAGCTCTTTGCAAAAGAGCGATATTTGCAAGGAAAAGCTGTCTTGTACCTTTGCATTTTTCTCCCAAACGAAGGACACTAGAATTAAAATTTTAAAGCCTCCTGTTAGGCCATCATCTACACGATATAGCCCTGAATTTTCCAATGCGCAGCTCTTTGCAAAAGAGAGATATTGGCAAGGTAAAGCTGTCTTGTACCTTTGCATTTTTCTCCCAAACGAAGGTCACTAGAAAGAAAATTTTAAAGCCTCCTGTTAAGCCATCATCTACACGACATAGCCATGAATTTTCCAATGCGTAGCTCTTTGCAAAAGAGAGATATTGACAAGGAAAAGCTGTCTTGTACCTTTGCATTTTTCTCCCAAACGAAGGACACTAGAAAGAAAATTTTAAAGCCTCCTGTTAGGCCATCATCTACACGACATAGCCCTGAATTTTCCAATGCGCAGCTCTATGCAAAAGAGAGATATTGGCAAGGAAAAGCTGTCTTGTACCTTTGCATTTTTCTCCCAAACGAAGGACACGAATTAAAATTTTAAAGCCTCCTGTTAGGCCATCATCTACACGACATAGCCCTGAATTTTCCAATGCGCAGCTCTTTGCAAAAGAGAGATATTGGCAAGGAAAAGCTGTCTTGTACCATTGCATTTTTCTCCCAAACGAAGGACACTAGAAAGAAAATTTTAAAGCCTCCTGTTAGACCATCATCTACACGGCATAGCCATGAATTTTCCAATGCGCAGCTCTTTGCAAAAGAGAGATATTGGCAAGGAAAAGCTGTCTTGTACCTTTGCATTTTTCTCCCAAACGAAGGACACGAATTAAAATTTTAAAGCCTCCTGTTAGGCCATCATCTACACGACATAGCCCTGAATTTTCCAATGCGCAGCTCTTTGCAAACGAGAGATATTGGCAAGGAAAAGCTGTCTTGTACCTTTGCATTTTTCTCCCAAACGAAGGACACTAGAAAGAAAATTTTAAAGCCTCCTGTTAGGCCATCATCTACACGACATAGCCCTGAATTTTCCAATGCGCAGCTCTTTGCAAAAGAGAGATATTGGCAAGGAAAAGCTGTCTTGTACCATTGCATTTTTCTCCCAAACGAAGGACACTAGAAAGAAAATGTTAAAGCCTCCTGTTAGACCATCATCTACACGGCATAGCCATGAATTTTCCAATGCGCAGCTCTTTGCAAAAGAGAGATATTGGCAACGAAAAGCTATCTTGTACATTTGTATTTTTCTCCCAAACGAATTTTAAAGCCTCCTGTTAGGCCATCATCTACACGACATAGCCCTGAATTTTCCAATGCGCAACTCTTTGCAAAAGAGAGATATTGGCAAGGAAAAGCTGTCTTGTACCTTTGCATTTTTCTCCCAAACGAAGGACACGAATTAAAATTTTAAAGCCTCCCGTTAGGCCATCATCTACACGACATAGCTCTGAATTTTCCAATGCGCAGCTCTATGCAAAAGAGAGATATTGGCAAGGAAAAGCTGTCTTGTACCTTTGCATTTTTCTCCCAAACGAAGGTCACTAGAAAGAATATTTTAAAGCCTCCTGTTAGGCCATCATCTACACGACATAGCCCTTAATTTTCCAATGCGTAGCTCTTTGCAAAAGAGAGATATTGGCAAGGAAAAGCTGTCTTGTACCTTTGCATTTTTCTCCCAAACGAAGGACACTAGAAAGAACATTTTAAAGCCTCCTGTTAGGCCATCATCTACACGACATAGTCCTGAATTTTCCAATGCGCAGCTCTTTGCAAAAGAGAGATATTGGCAATGAAAAGCTGTCTTGTACCTTTGCATTTTTCTCCCAAACGAAGGTCACTAGAAAGAAAATTTTAAAGCCTCCTGTTAGGCCATCATCTACACGACATAGCCCTGAATTTTCCAATGCGTAGCTCTTTGCAAAAGAGAGATATTGGCAAGGAAAAGCTGTCTTGTACCATTGCATTTTTCTCCCAAACGAAGGACACTAGAAAGAACATTTTAAAGCCTCCTGTTAGGCCATCATCTACACGACATAGCCCTGAATTTTCCAATGCGCAGCTCTTTGCAAAAGAGAGATATTGGCAAGGAAAAGCTGTCTTGTACCTTTGCATTTTTCTCCCAAACGAAGGACACTAGAATTAAAATTTTAAAGCCTCCTGTTAGGACATCATCTACACGACATAGCTCTGAATTTTCCAATGCGCAGCTCTATGCAAAAGAGAGATATTGGCAAGGAAAAGCTGTCTTGTACCTTTGCATTTTTCTCCCAAACGAAGGTCACTAGAAAGAAAATGTTAAAGCCTCCTGTTAGGCCATCATCTACACGACATAGCCCTTAATTTTCCAATGCGTAGCTCTTTGCAAAAGAGAGATATTGGCAAGGAAAAGCTGTCTTGTACCTTTGCATTTTTCTCCCAAACGAAGGACACTAGAAAGAAAATTTTAAAGCCTCCTGTTAGGCCATCATCTACACGACATAGCCCTGAATTTTCCAATGCGCAGCTCTATGCAAAAGAGAGATATTGGCAAGGAAAAGCTGTCTTGTACCTTTGCATTTTTCTCCCAAACGAAGGTCACTAGAAAGAAAATTTTAAAGCCTCCTGTTAGGCCATCATCTACACGGCATAGCCATGAATTTTCCAATGCGCAGCTCTTTGCAAAAGAGAGATATTGGCAAGGAAAAGCTGTCTTGTACCTTTGCATTTTTCTCCCAAACGAAGGACACTAGAAAGAAAATTTTAAAGCCTCCTGTTAGGCCATCATCTACACGACATAGCCCTGAATTTTCCAATGCGCAGCTCTTTGCAAAAGAGAGATATTGGCAAGGAAAAGCTGTCTTGTACCATTGCATTTTTCTCCCAAACGAAGGACACTAGAAAGAAAATTTTAAAGCCTCCTGTTAGACCATCATCTACACGGCATAGCCATGAATTTTCCAATGCGCAGCTCTTTGCAAAAGAGAGATATTGGCAAGGAAAAGCTGTCTTGTACCTTTGCATTTTTCTCCCAAACGAAGGACACGAATTAAAATTTTAAAGCCTCCTGTTAGGCCATCATCTACACGACATAGCCCTGAATTTTCCAATGCGCAGCTCTTTGCAAACGAGAGATATTGGCAAGGAAAAGCTGTCTTGTACCTTTGCATTTTTCTCCCAATCGAAGGACACTAGAAAGAAAATTTTAAAGCCTCCTGTTAGGCCATCATCTACACGACATAGCCCTGAATTTTCCAATGCGCAGCTCTTTGCAAAAGAGAGATATTGGCAAGGAAAAGCTGTCTTGTACCATTGCATTTTTCTCCCAAACGAAGGACACTAGAAAGAAAAATTTAAAGCCTCCTGTTAGACCATCATCTACACGGCATAGCCATGAATTTTCCAATGCGCAGCTCTTTGCAAAAGAGAGATATTGGCAAGGAAAAGCTATCTTGTACATTTGTATTTTTCTCCCAAACGAAGGACACTAGAATTAAAATTTTAAAGCCTCCTGTTAGGCCATCATCTACACGACATAGCCCTGAATTTTCCAATGCGCAACTCTTTGCAAAAGAGAGATATTGGCAAGGAAAAGCTGTCTTGTACCTTTGCATTTTTCTCCCAAACGAAGGACACTAGAATTAAAATTTTAAAGCCTCCTGTTAGGCCATCATCTACACGACATAGCTCTGAATTTTCCAATGCGCAGCTCTATGCAAAAGAGAGATATTGGCAAGGAAAAGCTGTCTTGTACCTTTGCATTTTTCTCCCAAACGAAGGTCACTAGAAAGAAAATTTTAAAGCCTCCTGTTAGGCCATCATCTACACGACATAGCCCTTAATTTTCCAATGCGTAGCTCTTTGCAAAAGAGAGATATTGGCAAGGAAAAGCTGTCTTGTACCTTTGCATTTTTCTCCCAAACGAAGGACACTAGAAAGAAAATTTTAAAGCCTCCTGTTAGGCCATCATCTACACGACATAGTCCTGAATTTTCCAATGCGCAGCTCTTTGCAAAAGAGAGATATTGGCAAGGAAAAGCTGTCTTGTACCTTTGCATTTTTCTCCCAAACGAAGGTCACTAGAAAGAAAATTTTAAAGCCTCCTGTTAGGCCATCATCTACACGACATAGCCCTGAATTTTCCAATGCGTAGCTCTTTGCAAAAGAGAGATATTGGCAAGGAAAAGCTGTCTTGTACCATTGCATTTTTCTCCCAAACGAAGGACACTAGAAAGAACATTTTAAAGCCTCCTGTTAGGCCATCATCTACACGACATAGCCCTGAATTTTCCAATGCGCAGCTCTTTGCAAAAGAGAGATATTGGCAAGGAAAAGCTGTCTTGTACCTTTGCATTTTTCTCCCAAACGAAGGACACTAGAAAGAAAATTTTAAAGCCTCCTGTTAGGCCATCATCTACACGACATAGCCCTGAATTTTCCAATGCGTAGCTCTTTGCAAAAGAGAGATATTGGCAAGGAAAAGCTGTCTTGTACCTTTGCATTTTTCTCCCAAACGAAGGACACTAGAAAGAAAATTTTAAAGCCTCCTGTTAGGCCATCATCTACACGACATAGCCCTGAATTTTCCAATGCGCAGCTCTTTTCAAAAGAGAGATATTGGCAAGGAAAAGCTGTCTTGTACCATTGCATTTTTCTCCCAAACGAAGGACACTAGAAAGAACATTTTAAAGCCTCCTGTTAGGCCATCATCTACACGACATAGCCCTGAATTTTCCAATGCGCAGCTCTTTGCAAAAGAGAGATATTGGCAAGGAAAAGCTGTCTTGTACCATTGCATTTTTCTCCCAAACGAAGGACTCTAGCAAGAACATTTTAAAGCCTCCTGTTAGGCCATCATCTACACGACATAGCCCTGAATTTTCCAATGCGCAGCTCTTTGCAAAAGAGAGATATTGGCAAGGAAAAGCTGTCTTGTACCATTGCATTTTTCTCCCAAACGAAGGACACTAGAAAGAAAATTTTAAAGCCTCCTGTTAGACCATCATCTACACGGCATAGCCATGAATTTTCCAATGCGCAGCTCTTTGCAAAAGAGCGATATTTGCAAGGAAAAGCTGTCTTGTACCTTTGCATTTTTCTCCCAAACGAAGGACACTAGAATTAAAATTTTAAAGCCTCCTGTTAGGCCATCATCTACACGATATAGCCCTGAATTTTCCAATGCGCAGCTCTTTGCAAAAGAGAGATATTGGCAAGGTAAAGCTGTCTTGTACCTTTGCATTTTTCTCCCAAACGAAGGTCACTAGAAAGAAAATTTTAAAGCCTCCTGTTAAGCCATCATCTACACGACATAGCCCTGAATTTTCCAATGCGTAGCTCTTTGCAAAAGAGAGATATTGGCAAGGAAAAGCTGTCTTGTACCATTGCATTTTTCTCCCAAACGAAGGACACTAGAAAGAACATTTTAAAGCCTCCTGTTAGGCCATCATCTACACGACATAGCCCTGAATTTTCCAATGCGCAGCTCTTTGCAAAAGAGAGATATTGGCAAGGAAAAGCTGTCTTGTACCATTGCATTTTTCTCCCAAACGAAGGACACTAGCAAGAACATTTTAAAGCCTCCTGTTAGGCCATCATCTACACGACATAGCCCTGAATTTTCCAATGCGCAGCTCTTTGCAAAAGAGAGATATTGGCAAGGAAAAGCTGTCTTGTACCATTGCATTTTTCTCCCAAACGAAGGACACTAGAAAGAAAATTTTAAAGCCTCCTGTTAGACCATCATCTACACGGCATAGCCATGAATTTTCCAAAGCGCAGCTCTTTGCAAAAGAGCGATATTTGCAAGGAAAAGCTGTCTTGTACCTTTGCATTTTTCTCCCAAACGAAGGACACTTGAATTAAAATTTTAAAGCCTCCTGTTAGGCCATCATCTACACGACATAGCCCTGAATTTTCCAATGCGCAACTCTTTGCAAAAGAGAGATATTGGCAAGGAAAAGCTGTCTTGTACCTTTGCATTTTTCTCCCAAACGAAGGACACTAGAATTAAAATTTTAAAGCCTCCTGTTAGGCCATCATCTACACGACATAGCTCTGAATTTTCCAATGCGCAGCTCTATGCAAAAGAGAGATATTGGCAAGGAAAAGCTGTCTTGTACCTTTGCATTTTTCTCCCAAACGAAGGTCACTAGAAAGAAAATTTTAAAGCCTCCTGTTAGGCCATCATCTACACGACATAGCCCTTAATTTTCCAATGCGTAGCTCTTTGCAAAAGAGAGATATTGGCAAGGAAAAGCTGTCTTGTACCTTTGCATTTTTCTCCCAAACGAAGGACACTAGAAAGAAAATTTTAAAGCCTCCTGTTAGGCCATCATCTACACGACATAGTCCTGAATTTTCCAATGCGCAGCTCTTTGCAAAAGAGAGATATTGGCAAGGAAAAGCTGTCTTGTACCTTTGCATTTTTCTCCCAAACGAAGGTCACTAGAAAGAAAATTTTAAAGCCTCCTGTTAGGCCATCATCTACACGACATAGCCCTGAATTTTCCAATGCGTAGCTCTTTGCAAAAGAGAGATATTGGCAAGGAAAAGCTGTCTTGTACCATTGCATTTTTCTCCCAAACGAAGGACACTAGAAAGAACATTTTAAAGCCTCCTGTTAGGCCATCATCTACACGACATAGCCCTGAATTTTCCAATGCGCAGCTCTTTGCAAAAGAGAGATATTGGCAAGGAAAAGCTGTCTTGTACCTTTGCATTTTTCTCCCAAACGAAGGACACTAGAATTAAAATTTTAAAGCCTCCTGTTAGGCCATCATCTACACGACATAGCTCTGAATTTTCCAATGCGCAGCTCTATGCAAAAGAGAGATATTGGCAAGGAAAAGCTGTCTTGTACCATTGCATTTTTCTCCCAAACGAAGGTCACTAGAAAGAAAATTTTAAAGCCTCCTGTTAGGCCATCATCTACACGACATAGCCCTTAATTTTCCAATGCGTAGCTCTTTGCAAAAGAGAGATATTGGCAAGGAAAAGCTGTCTTGTACCTTTGCATTTTTCTCCCAAACGAAGGACACTAGAAAGAAAATTTTAAAGCCTCCTGTTAGGCCATCATCTACACGACATAGCCCTGAATTTTCCAATGCGCAGCTCTTTGCAAAAGAGAGATATTGGCAAGGAAAAGCTGTCTTGTACCTTTGCATTTTTCTCCCAAACGAAGGTCACTAGAAAGAAAATTTTAAAGCCTCCTGTTAGGCCATCATCTACACGACATAGCCCTGAATTTTCCAATGCGTAGCTCTTTGCAAAAGAGAGATATTGGCAAGGAAACGCTGTCTTGTACCTTTGCATTTTTCTCCCAAACGAAGGACACTAGAAATAAAATTTTAAAGCCTCCTGTTAGGCCATCATCTACACGACATAGCCCTGAATTTTCCAATGCGCAGCTCTTTTCAAAAGAGAGATATTGGCAAGGAAAAGCTGTCTTGTACCATTGCATTTTTCTCCCAAACGAAGGACACTAGAAAGAACATTTTAAAGCCTCCTGTTAGGCCATCATCTACACGACATAGCCCTGAATTTTCCAATGCGCAGCTCTTTGCAAAAGAGAGATATTGGCAAGGAAAAGCTGTCTTGTACCATTGCATTTTTCTCCCAAACGAAGGACTCTAGCAAGAACATTTTAAAGCCTCCTGTTAGGCCATCATCTACACGACATAGCCCTGAATTTTCCAATGCGCAGCTCTTTGCAAAAGAGAGATATTGGCAAGGAAAAGCTGTCTTGTACCATTGCATTTTTCTCCCAAACGAAGGACACTAGAAAGAAAATTTTAAAGCCTCCTGTTAGACCATCATCTACACGGCATAGCCATGAATTTTCCAATGCGCAGCTCTTTGCAAAAGAGCGATATTTGCAAGGAAAAGCTGTCTTGTACCTTTGCATTTTTCTCCCAAACGAAGGACACTAGAATTAAAATTTTAAAGCCTCCTGTTAGGCCATCATCTACACGATATAGCCCTGAATTTTCCAATGCGCAGCTCTTTGCAAAAGAGAGATATTGGCAAGGTAAAGCTGTCTTGTACCTTTGCATTTTTCTCCCAAACGAAGGTCACTAGAAAGAAAATTTTAAAGCCTCCTGTTAAGCCATCATCTACACGACATAGCCCTGAATTTTCCAATGCGTAGCTCTTTGCAAAAGAGAGATATTGGCAAGGAAAAGCTGTCTTGTACCATTGCATTTTTCTCCCAAACGAAGGACACTAGAAAGAACATTTTAAAGCCTCCTGTTAGGCCATCATCTACACGACATAGCCCTGAATTTTCCAATGCGCAGCTCTTTGCAAAAGAGAGATATTGGCAAGGAAAAGCTGTCTTGTACCATTGCATTTTTCTCCCAAACGAAGGACACTAGCAAGAACATTTTAAAGCCTCCTGTTAGGCCATCATCTACACGACATAGCCCTGAATTTTCCAATGCGCAGCTCTTTGCAAAAGAGAGATATTGGCAAGGAAAAGCTGTCTTGTACCATTGCATTTTTCTCCCAAACGAAGGACACTAGAAAGAAAATTTTAAAGCCTCCTGTTAGACCATCATCTACACGGCATAGCCATGAATTTTCCAAAGCGCAGCTCTTTGCAAAAGAGCGATATTTGCAAGGAAAAGCTGTCTTGTACCTTTGCATTTTTCTCCCAAATGAAGGACACTTGAATTAAAATTTTAAAGCCTCCTGTTAGGCCATCATCTACACGATATAGCCCTGAATTTTCCAATGCGCAGCTCTTTGCAAAAGAGAGATATTGGCAAGGTAAAGCTGTCTTGTACCTTTGCATTTTTCTCCCAAACGAAGGTCACTAGAAAGAAAATTTTAAAGCCTCCTGTTAAGCCATCATCTACACGACATAGCCCTGAATTTTCCAATGCGTAGCTCTTTGCAAAAGGGAGATATTGGCAAGGAAAAGCTGTCTTGTACCTTTGCATTTTTCTCCCAAACGAAGGACACTAGAAAGAAAATTTTAAAGCCTCCTGTTAGGCCATCATCTACACGACATAGCCCTGAATTTTCCAATGCGCAGCTCTTTGCAAAAGAGAGATATTGGCAAGGAAAAGCTGTCTTGTACCATTGCATTTTTCTCCCAAACGAAGGACACTAGAAAGAAAATTTTAAAGCCTCCTGTTAGGCCATCATCTACACGACATAGCCCTGAATTTTCCAATGCGCAGCTCTTTGCAAAAGAGAGATATTGGCAAGGAAAAGCTGTCTTGTACCTTTGCATTTTTCTCCCAAACGAAGGACACTAGAAAGAAAATTTTAAAGCCTCCTGTTAGGCCATCATCTACACGACATAGCCCTGAATTTTCCAATGCGCAGCTCTTTGCAAAAGAGAGATATTGGCAAGGAAAAGCTGTCTTGTACCATTGCATTTTTCTCCCAAACGAAGGACACTAGAAAGAAAATTTTAAAGCCTCCTGTTAGGCCATCATCTACACGACATAGCCCTGAATTTTCCAATGCGCAGCTCTTTGCAAAAGAGAGATATTGGCAAGGAAAAGCTGTCTTGTACCTTTGCATTTTTCTCCCAAACGAAGGACACTAGAATTAAAATTTTAAAGCCTCCTGTTAGGCCATCATCTACACGACATAGCTCTGAATTTTCCAATGCGCAGCTCTCTGCAAAAGAGAGATATTGGCAAGGAAAAGCTGTCTTGTACCTTTGCATTTTTCTCCCAAACGAAGGACACTAGAAAGAAAATTTTAAAGCCTCCTGTTAGGCCATCATCTACACGACATAGCCCTTAATTTTCCAATGCGTAGCTCTTTGCAAAAGAGAGATATTGGCAAGGAAAAGCTGTCTTGTACCTTTGCATTTTTCTCCCAAACGAAGGACACTAGAAAGAAAATTTTAAAGCCTCCTGTTAGGCCATCATCTACACGACATAGCCCTGAATTTTCCAATGCGCAGCTCTTTGCAAAAGAGAGATATTGGCAAGGAAAAGCTGTCTTGTACCTTTGCATTTTTCTCCCAAACGAAGGTCACTAGAAAGAAAATTTTAAAGCCTCCTGTTAGGCCATCATCTACACGACATAGCCCTGAATTTTCCAATGCGTAGCTCTTTGCAAAAGAGAGATATTGGCAAGGAAAAGCTGTCTTGTACCATTGCATTTTTCTCCCAAACGAAGGACACTAGAAAGAACATTTTAAAGCCTCCTGTTAGGCCATCATCTACACGACATAGCCCTGAATTTTCCAATGCGCAGCTCTTTGCAAAAGAGAGATATTGGCAAGGAAAAGCTGTCTTGTACCATTGCATTTTTCTCCCAAACGAAGGACACTAGAAAGAAAATTTTAAAGCCTCCTGTTAGACCATCATCTACACGGCATAGCCATGAATTTTCCAATGCGCAGCTCTTTGCAAAAGAGAGATATTGGCAAGGAAAAGCTATCTTGTACATTTGTATTTTTCTCCCAAACGAAGGACACTAGAATTAAAATTTTAAAGCCTCCTGTTAGGCCATCATCTACACGACATAGCCCTGAATTTTCCAATGCGCAGCTCTTTGCAAAAGAGAGATATTGGCAAGGAAAAGCTGTCTTGTACCTTTGCATTTTTCTCCCAAACGAAGGAAACTAGAATTAAAATTTTAAAGCCTCCTGTTAGGCCATCATCTACACGACATAGCTCTGAATTTTCCAATGCGCAGCTCTATGCAAAAGAGAGATATTGGCAAGGAAAAGCTGTCTTGTACCTTTGCATTTTTCTCCCAAACGAAGGTCACTAGAAAGAAAATTTTAAAGCCTCCTGTTAGGCCATCATCTACACGACATAGCCCTTAATTTTCCAATGCGTAGCTCTTTGCAAAAGAGAGATATTGGCAAAGAAAAGCTGTCTTGTACCTTTGCATTTTTCTCCCAAACGAAGGACACTAGAATTAAAATTTTAAAGCCTCCTGTTAGGCCATCATCTACACGACATAGCCCTGAATTTTCCAATGCGCAGCTCTTTGCAAAAGAGATATATTGGCAAGGAAAAGCTGTCTTGTACCATTGCATTTTTCTCCCAAACGAAGGACACTAGAAAGAACATTTTAAAGCCTCCTGTTAGGCCATCATCTACACGACATAGCCCTGAATTTTCCAATGCGCAGCTCTTTGCAAAAGAGAGATATTGGCAAGGAAAAGCTGTCTTGTACCATTGCATTTTTCTCCCAAACGAAGGACACTAGCAAGAACATTTTAAAGCCTCCTGTTAGGCCATCATCTACACGACATAGCCCTGAATTTTCCAATGCGCAGCTCTTTGCAAAAGAGAGATATTGGCAAGGAAAAGCTGTCTTGTACCATTGCATTTTTCTCCCAAACGAAGGACACTAGAAAGAAAATTTTAAAGCCTCCTGTTAGGCCATCATCTACACGACATAGCCCTGAATTTTCCAATGCGCAGCTCTTTGCAAAAGAGAGATATTGGCAAGGAAAAGCTGTCTTGTACCTTTGCATTTTTCTCCCAAACGAAGGTCACTAGAAAGAAAATTTTAAAGCCTCCTGTTAGGCCATCATCTACACGACATAGCCCTGAATTTTCCAATGCGTAGCTCTTTGCAAAAGAGAGATATTGGCAAGGAAACGCTGTCTTGTACCTTTGCATTTTTCTCCCAAACGAAGGACACTAGAAATAAAATTTTAAAGCCTCCTGTTAGGCCATCATCTACACGACATAGCCCTGAATTTTCCAATGCGCAGCTCTTTTCAAAAGAGAGATATTGGCAAGGAAAAGCTGTCTTGTACCATTGCATTTTTCTCCCAAACGAAGGACACTAGAAAGAACATTTTAAAGCCTCCTGTTAGGCCATCATCTACACGACATAGCCCTGAATTTTCCAATGCGCAGCTCTTTGCAAAAGAGAGATATTGGCAAGGAAAAGCTGTCTTGTACCATTGCATTTTTCTCCCAAACGAAGGACTCTAGCAAGAACATTTTAAAGCCTCCTGTTAGGCCATCATCTACACGACATAGCCCTGAATTTTCCAATGCGCAGCTCTTTGCAAAAGAGAGATATTGGCAAGGAAAAGCTGTCTTGTACCATTGCATTTTTCTCCCAAACGAAGGACACTAGAAAGAAAATTTTAAAGCCTCCTGTTAGACCATCATCTACACGGCATAGCCATGAATTTTCCAATGCGCAGCTCTTTGCAAAAGAGCGATATTTGCAAGGAAAAGCTGTCTTGTACCTTTGCATTTTTCTCCCAAACGAAGGACACTAGAATTAAAATTTTAAAGCCTCCTGTTAGGCCATCATCTACACGATATAGCCCTGAATTTTCCAATGCGCAGCTCTTTGCAAAAGAGAGATATTGGCAAGGTAAAGCTGTCTTGTACCTTTGCATTTTTCTCCCAAACGAAGGTCACTAGAAAGAAAATTTTAAAGCCTCCTGTTAAGCCATCATCTACACGACATAGCCCTGAATTTTCCAATGCGTAGCTCTTTGCAAAAGAGAGATATTGGCAAGGAAAAGCTGTCTTGTACCATTGCATTTTTCTCCCAAACGAAGGACACTAGAAAGAACATTTTAAAGCCTCCTGTTAGGCCATCATCTACACGACATAGCCCTGAATTTTCCAATGCGCAGCTCTTTGCAAAAGAGAGATATTGGCAAGGAAAAGCTGTCTTGTACCATTGCATTTTTCTCCCAAACGAAGGACACTAGCAAGAACATTTTAAAGCCTCCTGTTAGGCCATCATCTACACGACATAGCCCTGAATTTTCCAATGCGCAGCTCTTTGCAAAAGAGAGATATTGGCAAGGAAAAGCTGTCTTGTACCATTGCATTTTTCTCCCAAACGAAGGACACTAGAAAGAAAATTTTAAAGCCTCCTGTTAGACCATCATCTACACGGCATAGCCATGAATTTTCCAAAGCGCAGCTCTTTGCAAAAGAGCGATATTTGCAAGGAAAAGCTGTCTTGTACCTTTGCATTTTTCTCCCAAATGAAGGACACTTGAATTAAAATTTTAAAGCCTCCTGTTAGGCCATCATCTACACGATATAGCCCTGAATTTTCCAATGCGCAGCTCTTTGCAAAAGAGAGATATTGGCAAGGTAAAGCTGTCTTGTACCTTTGCATTTTTCTCCCAAACGAAGGTCACTAGAAAGAAAATTTTAAAGCCTCCTGTTAAGCCATCATCTACACGACATAGCCCTGAATTTTCCAATGCGTAGCTCTTTGCAAAAGGGAGATATTGGCAAGGAAAAGCTGTCTTGTACCTTTGCATTTTTCTCCCAAACGAAGGACACTAGAAAGAAAATTTTAAAGCCTCCTGTTAGGCCATCATCTACACGACATAGCCCTGAATTTTCCAATGCGCAGCTCTTTGCAAAAGAGAGATATTGGCAAGGAAAAGCTGTCTTGTACCATTGCATTTTTCTCCCAAACGAAGGACACTAGAAAGAAAATTTTAAAGCCTCCTGTTAGGCCATCATCTACACGACATAGCCCTGAATTTTCCAATGCGCAGCTCTTTGCAAAAGAGAGATATTGGCAAGGAAAAGCTGTCTTGTACCTTTGCATTTTTCTCCCAAACGAAGGACACTAGAAAGAAAATTTTAAAGCCTCCTGTTAGGCCATCATCTACACGACATAGCCCTGAATTTTCCAATGCGCAGCTCTTTGCAAAAGAGAGATATTGGCAAGGAAAAGCTGTCTTGTACCATTGCATTTTTCTCCCAAACGAAGGACACTAGAAAGAAAATTTTAAAGCCTCCTGTTAGGCCATCATCTACACGACATAGCCCTGAATTTTCCAATGCGCAGCTCTTTGCAAAAGAGAGATATTGGCAAGGAAAAGCTGTCTTGTACCTTTGCATTTTTCTCCCAAACGAAGGACACTAGAATTAAAATTTTAAAGCCTCCTGTTAGGCCATCATCTACACGACATAGCTCTGAATTTTCCAATGCGCAGCTCTCTGCAAAAGAGAGATATTGGCAAGGAAAAGCTGTCTTGTACCTTTGCATTTTTCTCCCAAACGAAGGACACTAGAAAGAAAATTTTAAAGCCTCCTGTTAGGCCATCATCTACACGACATAGCCCTTAATTTTCCAATGCGTAGCTCTTTGCAAAAGAGAGATATTGGCAAGGAAAAGCTGTCTTGTACCTTTGCATTTTTCTCCCAAACGAAGGACACTAGAAAGAAAATTTTAAAGCCTCCTGTTAGGCCATCATCTACACGACATAGCCCTGAATTTTCCAATGCGCAGCTCTTTGCAAAAGAGAGATATTGGCAAGGAAAAGCTGTCTTGTACCTTTGCATTTTTCTCCCAAACGAAGGTCACTAGAAAGAAAATTTTAAAGCCTCCTGTTAGGCCATCATCTACACGACATAGCCCTGAATTTTCCAATGCGTAGCTCTTTGCAAAAGAGAGATATTGGCAAGGAAAAGCTGTCTTGTACCATTGCATTTTTCTCCCAAACGAAGGACACTAGAAAGAACATTTTAAAGCCTCCTGTTAGGCCATCATCTACACGACATAGCCCTGAATTTTCCAATGCGCAGCTCTTTGCAAAAGAGAGATATTGGCAAGGAAAAGCTGTCTTGTACCATTGCATTTTTCTCCCAAACGAAGGACACTAGAAAGAAAATTTTAAAGCCTCCTGTTAGACCATCATCTACACGGCATAGCCATGAATTTTCCAATGCGTAGCTCTTTGCAAAAGAGAGATATTGGCAAGGAAAAGCTATCTTGTACATTTGTATTTTTCTCCCAAACGAAGGACACTAGAATTAAAATTTTAAAGCCTCCTGTTAGGCCATCATCTACACGACATAGCCCTGAATTTTCCAATGCGCAGCTCTTTGCAAAAGAGAGATATTGGCAAGGAAAAGCTGTCTTGTACCTTTGCATTTTTCTCCCAAACGAAGGAAACTAGAATTAAAATTTTAAAGCCTCCTGTTAGGCCATCATCTACACGACATAGCTCTGAATTTTCCAATGCGCAGCTCTATGCAAAAGAGAGATATTGGCAAGGAAAAGCTGTCTTGTACCTTTGCATTTTTCTCCCAAACGAAGGTCACTAGAAAGAAAATTTTAAAGCCTCCTGTTAGGCCATCATCTACACGACATAGCCCTTAATTTTCCAATGCGTAGCTCTTTGCAAAAGAGAGATATTGGCAAAGAAAAGCTGTCTTGTACCTTTGCATTTTTCTCCCAAACGAAGGACACTAGAATTAAAATTTTAAAGCCTCCTGTTAGGCCATCATCTACACGACATAGCCCTGAATTTTCCAATGCGCAGCTCTTTGCAAAAGAGATATATTGGCAAGGAAAAGCTGTCTTGTACCATTGCATTTTTCTCCCAAACGAAGGACACTAGAAAGAACATTTTAAAGCCTCCTGTTAGGCCATCATCTACACGACATAGCCCTGAATTTTCCAATGCGCAGCTCTTTGCAAAAGAGAGATATTGGCAAGGAAAAGCTGTCTTGTACCATTGCATTTTTCTCCCAAACGAAGGACACTAGCAAGAACATTTTAAAGCCTCCTGTTAGGCCATCATCTACACGACATAGCCCTGAATTTTCCAATGCGCAGCTCTTTGCAAAAGAGAGATATTGGCAAGGAAAAGCTGTCTTGTACCATTGCATTTTTCTCCCAAACGAAGGACACTAGAAAGAAAATTTTAAAGCCTCCTGTTAGACCATCATCTACACGGCATAGCCATGAATTTTCCAATGCGCAGCTCTTTGCAAAAGAGCGATATTTGCAAGGAAAAGCTGTCTTGTACCTTTGCATTTTTCTCCCAAACGAAGGACACTAGAATTAAAATTTTAAAGCCTCCTGTTAGGCCATCATCTACACGATATAGCCCTGAATTTTCCAATGCGCAGCTCTTTGCAAAAGAGAGATATTGGCAAGGAAAAGCTGTCTTGTACCTTTGCATTTTTCTCCCAAACGAAGGTCACTAGAAAGAAAATTTTAAAGCCTCCTGTTAAGCCATCATCTACACGACATAGCCCTGAATTTTCCAATGCGTAGCTCTTTGCAAAAGAGAGATATTGGCAAGGAAAAGCTGTCTTGTACCATTGCATTTTTCTCCCAAACGAAGGACACTAGAAAGAACATTTTAAAGCCTCCTGTTAGGCCATCATCTACACGACATAGCCCTGAATTTTCCAATGCGCAGCTCTTTGCAAAAGAGAGATATTGGCAAGGAAAAGCTGTCTTGTACCATTGCATTTTTCTCCCAAACGAAGGACACTAGCAAGAACATTTTAAAGCCTCCTGTTAGGCCATCATCTACACGACATAGCCCTGAATTTTCCAATGCGCAGCTCTTTGCAAAAGAGAGATATTGGCAAGGAAAAGCTGTCTTGTACCATTGCATTTTTCTCCCAAACGAAGGACACTAGAAAGAAAATTTTAAAGCCTCCTGTTAGACCATCATCTACACGGCATAGCCATGAATTTTCCAATGCGCAGCTCTTTGCAAAAGAGCGATATTTGCAAGGAAAAGCTGTCTTGTACCTTTGCATTTTTCTCCCAAACGAAGGACACTAGAATTAAAATTTTAAAGCCTCCTGTTAGGCCATCATCTAAAAGATATAGCCCTGAATTTTCCAATGCGTAGCTCTTTGCAAAAGAGAGATATTGGCAAGGAAAAGCTGTCTTGTACCTTTGCATTTTTCTCCCAAACGAAGGTCACTAGAAAGAAAATTTTAAAGCCACCTGTTAAGCCATCATCTACACGACATAGCCCTGAATTTTCCAATGCGTAGCTCTTTGCAAAAGAGAGATATTGGCAAGGAAAAGCTGTCTTGTACCTTTGCATTTTTCTCCCAAACGAAGGACACTAGAAATAAAATTTTAAAGCCTCCTGTTAGGCCATCATCTACACGACATAGCCCTGAATTTTCCAATGCGCAGCTCTTTGCAAAAGAGAGATATTGGCAAGGAAAAGCTGTCTTGTACCATTGCATTTTTCTCCCAAACGAAGGACACTAGAAAGAAAATTTTAAATCCTCCTGTTAGACCATCATCTACACGGCATAGCCATGAATTTTCCAATGCGCAGCTCTTTGCAAAAGAGAGATATTGGCAAGGAAAAGCTATCTTGTTCCTTTGCATTTTTCTCCCAAACGAAGGACACTAGAATTAAAATTTTAAAGCCTCCTGTTAGACCATCATCTACACGACATAGCCCTTAATTTTCCAATGCGCAGCTCTTTGCAAAAGAGAGATATTGGCAAGGAAAAGCTGTCTTGTACCTTTGCATTTTTCTCCCAAACGAAGGACACTAGAAAGAAAATTTTAAAGCCTCCTGTTAGGCCATCATCTACACGACATAGCCCTGAATTTTCCAATGCGCAGCTCTTTGCAAAAGAGAGATATTGGCAAGGAAAAGCTGTCTTGTACCATTGCATTTTTCTCCCAATCGAAGGACACTAGAAAAAACATTTTAAAGCCTCCTGTTAGGCCATCATCTACACGACATAGCCCTGAATTTTCCAATGCGCAGCTCTTTGCAAAAGAGAGATATTGGCAAGGAAAAGCTGTCTTGTACCATTGCATTTTTCTCCCAAACGAAGGACACTAGCAAGAACATTTTAAAGCCTCCTGTTAGGCCATCATCTACACGACATAGCCCTGAATTTTCCAATGCGCAGCTCTTTGCAAAAGAGAGATATTGGCAAGGAAAAGCTGTCTTGTACCTTTGCATTTTTCTCCCAAACGAAGGACACTAGCAAGAACATTTTAAAGCCTCCTGTTAGGCCATCATCTACACGATATAGCCCTGAATTTTCCAATGCGCAGCTCTTTGCAAAAGAGAGATATTGGCAAGGTAAAGCTGTCTTGTACCTTTGCATTTTTCTCCCAAACGAAGGTCACTAGAAAGAAAATTTTAAAGCCTCCTGTTAAGCCATCATCTACACGACATAGCCCTGAATTTTCCAATGCGTAGCTCTTTGCAAAAGAGAGATATTGGCAAGGAAAAGCTGTCTTGTACCTTTGCATTTTTCTCCCAAACGAAGGACACTAGAAAGAAAATTTTAAAGCCTCCTGTTAGGCCATCATCTACACGACATAGCCCTGAATTTTCCAATGCGCAGCTCTTTGCAAAAGAGAGATATTGGCAAGGAAAAGCTGTCTTGTACCATTGCATTTTTCTCCCAAACGAAGGACACTAGAAAGAAAATTTTAAAGACTCCTGTTAGACCATCATCTACACGGCATAGCCATGAATTTTCCAATGCGCAGCTCTTTGCAAAAGAGAGATATTGGCAAGGAAAAGCTATCTTGTACCTTTGCATTTTTCTCCCAAACGAAGGACACTAGAATTAAAATTTTAAAGCCTCCTGTTAGACCATCATCTACACGACATAGCCCTAAATTTTCCAATGCGCAGCTCTTTGCAAAAGAGAGATATTGGCAAGGAAAAGCTGTCTTGTACCTTTGCATTTTTCTCCCAAACGAAGGACACTAGAAAGAAAATTTTAAAGCCTCCTGTTAGGCCATCATCTACACGACATAGCCCTGAATTTTCCAATGCGCAGCTCTTTGCAAAAGAGAGATATTGGCAAGGAAAAGCTGTCTTGTACCATTGCATTTTTCTCCCAAACGAAGGACACTAGCAAGAACATTTTAAAGCCTCCTGTTAGGGCATCATCTACACGACATAGCCCTGAATTTTCCAATGCGCAGCTCTTTGCAAAAGAGAGATATTGGCAAGGAAAAGCTGTCTTGTACCATTGCATTTTTCTCCCAAACGAAGGACACTAGAAAGAAAATTTTAAAGCCTCCTGTTAGACCATCATCTACACGGCATAGCCATGAATTTTCCAATGCGCAGCTCTTTGCAAAAGAGAGATATTGGCAAGGAAAAGCTGTCTTGTACCTTTGCATTTTTCTCCCAAACGAAGGACACAAATTAAAATTTTAAAGCCTCCTGTTAGGCCATCATCTACACGACATAGCCCTGAATTTTCCAATGCGCAGCTCTTTGCAAACGAGAGATATTGGCAAGGAAAAGCTGTCTTGTACCTTTGCATTTTTCTCCCAAACGAAGGACACTAGAAAGAAAATTTTAAAGCCTCCTGTTAGGCCATCATCTACATGACATAGCCCTGAATTTTCCAATGCGCAGCTCTTTGCAAAAGAGAGATATTGGCAAGGAAAAGCTGTCTTGTACCATTGCATTTTTCTCCCAAACGAAGGACACTAGAAAGAAAATTTTAAAGCCTCCTGTTAGACCATCATCTACACGGCATAGCCATGAATTTTCCAATGCGCAGCTCTTTGCAAAAGAGCGATATTTGCAAGGAAAAGCTGTCTTGTACCTTTGCATTTTTCTCCCAAACGAAGGACACTAGAATTAAAATTTTAAAGCCTCCTGTTAGGCCATCATCTACACGATATAGCCCTGAATTTTCCAATGCGCAGCTCTTTGCAAAAGAGAGATATTGGCAAGGTAAAGCTGTCTTGTACCTTTGCATTTTTCTCCCAAACGAAGGTCACTAGAAAGAAAATTTTAAAGCCTCCTGTTAAGCCATCATCTACACGACATAGCCCTGAATTTTCCAATGCGTAGCTCTTTGCAAAAGAGAGATATTGGCAAGGAAAAGCTGTCTTGTACCTTTGCATTTTTCTCCCAAACGAAGGACACTAGAAATAAAATTTTAAAGCCTCCTGTTAGGCCATCATCTACACGACATAGCCCTGAATTTTCCAATGCGCAGCTCTTTGCAAAAGAGAGATATTGGCAAGGAAAAGCTGTCTTGTACCATTGCATTTTTCTCCCAAACGAAGGACACTAGAAAGAAAATTTTAAAGCCTCCTGTTAGACCATCATCTACACGGCATAGCCATGAATTTTCCAATGCGCAGCTCTTTGCAAAAGAGAGATATTGGCAAGGAAAAGCTATCTTGTACCTTTGCATTTTTCTCCCAAACGAAGGACACTAGAATTAAAATTTTAAAGCCTCCTGTTAGACCATCATCTACACGACATAGCCCTTAATTTTCCAATGCGCAGCTCTTTGCAAAAGAGAGATATTGGCAAGGAAAAGCTGTCTTGTACCTTTGCATTTTTCTCCCAAACGAAGGACACTAGAAAGAAAATTTTAAAGCCTCCTGTTAGGCCATCATCTACACGACATAGCCCTGAATTTTCCAATGCGCAGCTCTTTGCAAAAGAGAGATATTGGCAAGGAAAAGCTGTCTTGTACCATTGCATTTTTCTCCCAAACGAAGGACACTAGAAAAAACATTTTAAAGCCTCCTGTTAGGCCATCATCTACACGACATAGCCCTGAATTTTCCAATGCGCAGCTCTTTGCAAAAGAGAGATATTGGCAAGGAAAAGCTGTCTTGTACCTTTGCATTTTTCTCCCAAACGAAGGACACTAGCAAGAACATTTTAAAGCCTCCTTTTAGGCCATCATCTACACGATATAGCCCTGAATTTTCCAATGCGCAGCTCTTTGCAAAAGAGAGATATTGGCAAGGTAAAGCTGTCTTGTACCTTTGCATTTTTCTCCCAAACGAAGGTCACTAGAAAGAAAATTTTAAAGCCTCCTGTTAAGCCATCATCTACACGACATAGCCCTGAATTTTCCAATGCGTAGCTCTTTGCAAAAGAGAGATATTGGCAAGGAAAAGCTGTCTTGTACCTTTGCATTTTTCTCCCAAACGAAGGACACTAGAAAGAAAATTTTAAAGCCTCCTGTTAGGCCATCATCTACACGACATAGCCCTGAATTTTCCAATGCGCAGCTCTTTGCAAAAGAGAGATATTGGCAAGGAAAAGCTGTCTTGTACCATTGCATTTTTCTCCAAAACGAAGGACACTAGAAAGAAAATTGTAAAGCCTCCTGTTAGACCATCATCTACACGGCATAGCCCTGAATTTTCCAATGCGCAGCTCTTTGCAAAAGAGAGATATTGGCAAGGAAAAGCTATCTTGTACCTTTGCATTTTTCTCCCAAACGAAGGACACTAGAATTAAAATTTTAAAGCCTCCTGTTAGACCATCATCTACACGACATAGCCCTGAATTTTCCAATGCGCAGCTCTTTGCAAAAGAGAGATATTGGCAAGGAAAAGCTGTCTTGTACCTTTGCATTTTTCTCCCAAACGAAGGACACTAGAAAGAAAATTTTAAAGCCTCCTGTTAGGCCATCATCTACACGACATAGCCCTGAATTTTCCAATGCGCAGCTCTTTGCAAAAGAGAGATATTGGCAAGGAAAAGCTGTCTTGTACCATTGCATTTTTCTCCCAAACGAAGGACACTAGCAAGAACATTTTAAAGCCTCCTGTTAGGCCATCATCTACACGACATAGCCCTGAATTTTCCAATGCGCAGCTCTTTGCAAAAGAGAGATATTGGCAAGGAAAAGCTGTCTTGTACCATTGCATTTTTCTCCCAAACGAAGGACACTAGAAAGAAAATTTTAAAGCCTCCTGTTAGACCATCATCTACACGGCATAGCCATGAATTTTCCAATGCGCAGCTCTTTGCAAAAGAGCGATATTTGCAAGGAAAAGCTGTCTTGTACCTTTGCATTTTTCTCCCAAACGAAGGACACTAGAATTAAAATTTTAAAGCTTCCTGTTAGGCCATCATCTACACGATATAGCCCTGAATTTTCCAATGCGCAGCTCTTTGCAAAAGAGAGATATTGGGAAGGTAAAGCTGTCTTGTACCTTTGCATTTTTCTCCCAAACGAAGGTCACTAGAAAGAAAATTTTAAAGCCTCCTGTTAAGCCATCATCTACAAGACATAGCCCTGAATTTTCCAATGCGTAACTCTTTGCAAAAGAGAGATATTGACAAGGAAAAGCTGTCTTGTACCTTTGCATTTTTCTCCCAAACGAAGGACACTAGAAAGAAAATTTTAAAGCCTCCTGTTAGGCCATCATCTACACGACATAGCCCTGAATTTTCCAATGCGCAGCTCTATGCAAAAGAGAGATATTGGCAAGGAAAAGCTGTCTTGTACCTTTGCATTTTTCTCCCAAACGAAGGACACGAATTAAAATTTTAAAGCCTCCTGTTAGGCCATCATCTACACGACATAGCCCTGAATTTTCCAATGCGCAGCTCTTTGCAAAAGAGAGATATTGGCAAGGAAAAGCTGTCTTGTACCATTGCATTTTTCTCCCAAACGAAGGACACTAGAAAGAAAATGTTAAAGCCTCCTGTTAGACCATCATCTACACGGCATAGCCATGAATTTTCCAATGCGCAGCTCTTTGCAAAAGAGAGATATTGGCAAGGAAATGCTGTCTTGTACCTTTGCATTTTTCTCCCAAACGAAGGACACGAATTAAAATTTTAAAGCCTCCTGTTAGGCCATCATCTACACGGCATAGCCCTGAATTCTCCAATGCGCAGTTCTTTGCAAACGAGAGATATTGGCAAGGAAAAGCTGTCTTGTACCTTTGCATTTTTCTCCCAAACGAAGGACACTAGAATTAAAATTTTAAAGCCTCCTGTTAGACCATCATCTACACGACATAGCCCTGAATTTTCCAATGCGCAGCTCTTTGCAAAAGAGAGATATTGGCAAGGAAAAGCTGTCTTGTACCTTTGCATTTTTCTCCCAAACGAAGGACACTAGAAAGAAAATTTTAAAGCCTCCTGTTAGGCCATCATCTACACGACATAGCCCTGAATTTTCCAATGCGCAGCTCTTTGCAAAAGAGAGATATTGGCAAGGAAAAGCTGTCTTGTACCATTGCATTTTTCTCCCAAACGAAGGACACTAGCAAGAACATTTTAAAGCCTCCTGTTAGGCCATCATCTACACGGCATAGCCATGAATTTTCCAATGCGCAGCTCTTTGCAAAAGAGCGATATTTGCAAGGAAAAGCTGTCTTGTACCTTTGCATTTTTCTCCCAAACGAAGGACACTAGAATTAAAATTTTAAAGCCTCCTGTTAGGCCATCATCTACACGATATAGCCCTGAATTTTCCAATGCGCAGCTCTTTGCAAAAGAGAGATATTGGCAAGGTAAAGCTGTCTTGTACCTTTGCATTTTTCTCCCAAACGAAGGTCACTAGAAAGAAAATTTTAAAGCCTCCTGTTAAGCCATCATCTACACGACATAGCCCTGAATTTTCCAATGCGTAGCTCTTTGCAAAAGAGAGATATTGACAAGTAAAAGCTGTCTTGTACCTTTGCATTTTTCTCCCAAACGAAGGACACTAGAAAGAAAATTTTAAAGCCTCCTGTTAGGCCATCATCTACACGACATAGCCCTGAATTTTCCAATGCGCAGCTCTATGCAAAAGAGAGATATTGGCAAGGAAAAGCTGTCTTGTACCTTTGCATTTTTCTCCCAAACGAAGGACACGAATTAAAATTTTAAAGCCTCCTGTTAGGCCATCATCTACACGACATAGCCCTGAATTTTCCAATGCGCAGCTCTTTGCAAAAGAGAGATATTGGCAAGGAAAAGCTGTCTTGTACCATTGCATTTTTCTCCCAAACGAAGGACACTAGAAAGAAAATTTTAAAGCCTCCTGTTAGACCATCATCTACACGGCATAGCCATGAATTTTCCAATGCGCAGCTCTTTGCAAAAGAGAGATATTGGCAAGGAAAAGCTGTCTTGTACCTTTGCATTTTTCTCCCAAACGAAGGACACGAATTAAAATTTTAAAGCCTCCTGTTAGGCCATCATCTACACGACATAGCCCTGAATTTTCCAATGCGCAGCTCTTTGCAAACGAGAGATATTGGCAAGGAAAAGCTGTCTTGTACCTTTGCATTTTTCTCCCAAACGAAGGACACTAGAAAGAAAATTTTAAAGCCTCCTGTTAGGCCATCATCTACACGACATAGCCCTGAATTTTCCAATGCGCAGCTCTTTGCAAAAGAGAGATATTGGCAAGGAAAAGCTGTCTTGTACCATTGCATTTTTCTCCCAAACGAAGGACACTAGAAAGAAAATTGTAAAGCCTCCTGTTAGACCATCATCTACACGGCATAGCCATGAATTTTCCAATGCGCAGCTCTTTGCAAAAGAGAGATATTGGCAAGGAAAAGCTATCTTGTACCTTTGCATTTTTCTCCCAAACGAAGGACACTAGAATTAAAATTTTAAAGCCTCCTGTTAGACCATCATCTACACGACATAGCCCTGAATTTTCCAATGCGCAGCTCTTTGCAAAAGAGAGATATTGGCAAGGAAAAGCTGTCTTGTACCTTTGCATTTTTCTCCCAAACGAAGGACACTAGAAAGAAAATTTTAAAGCCTCCTGTTAGGCCATCATCTACACGACATAGCCCTGAATTTTCCAATGCGCAGCTCTTTGCAAAAGAGAGATATTGGCAAGGAAAAGCTGTCTTGTACCATTGCATTTTTCTCCCAAACGAAGGACACTAGCAAGAACATTTTAAAGCCTCCTGTTAGGCCATCATCTACACGACATAGCCCTGAATTTTCCAATGCGCAGCTCTTTGCAAAAGAGAGATATTGGCAAGGAAAAGCTGTCTTGTACCATTGCATTTTTCTCCCAAACGAAGGACACTAGAAAGAAAATTTTAAAGCCTCCTGTTAGACCATCATCTACACGGCATAGCCATGAATTTTCCAATGCGCAGCTCTTTGCAAAAGAGCGATATTTGCAAGGAAAAGCTGTCTTGTACCTTTGCATTTTTCTCCCAAACGAAGGACACTAGAATTAAAATTTTAAAGCTTCCTGTTAGGCCATCATCTACACGATATAGCCCTGAATTTTCCAATGCGCAGCTCTTTGCAAAAGAGAGATATTGGCAAGGTAAAGCTGTCTTGTACCTTTGCATTTTTCTCCCAAACGAAGGTCACTAGAAAGAAAATTTTAAAGCCTCCTGTTAAGCCATCATCTACAAGACATAGCCCTGAATTTTCCAATGCGTAACTCTTTGCAAAAGAGAGATATTGACAAGGAAAAGCTGTCTTGTACCTTTGCATTTTTCTCCCAAACGAAGGACACTAGAAAGAAAATTTTAAAGCCTCCTGTTAGGCCATCATCTACACGACATAGCCCTGAATTTTCCAATGCGCAGCTCTATGCAAAAGAGAGATATTGGCAAGGAAAAGCTGTCTTGTACCTTTGCATTTTTCTCCCAAACGAAGGACACGAATTAAAATTTTAAAGCCTCCTGTTAGGCCATCATCTACACGACATAGCCCTGAATTTTCCAATGCGCAGCTCTTTGCAAAAGAGAGATATTGGCAAGGAAAAGCTGTCTTGTACCATTGCATTTTTCTCCCAAACGAAGGACACTAGAAAGAAAATGTTAAAGCCTCCTGTTAGACCATCATCTACACGGCATAGCCATGAATTTTCCAATGCGCAGCTCTTTGCAAAAGAGAGATATTGGCAAGGAAAAGCTGTCTTGTACCTTTGCATTTTTCTCCCAAACGAAGGACACGAATTAAAATTTTAAAGCCTCCTGTTAGGCCATCATCTACACGACATAGCCCTGAATTCTCCAATGCGCAGTTCTTTGCAAACGAGAGATATTGCCAAGGAAAAGCTGTCTTGTACCTTTGCATTTTTCTCCCAAACGAAGGACACTAGAATTAAAATTTTAAAGCCTCCTGTTAGACCATCATCTACACGACATAGCCCTGAATTTTCCAATGCGCAGCTCTTTGCAAAAGAGAGATATTGGCAAGGAAAAGCTGTCTTGTACCTTTGCATTTTTCTCCCAAACGAAGGACACTAGAAAGAAAATTTTAAAGCCTCCTGTTAGGCCATCATCTACACGACATAGCCCTGAATTTTCCAATGCGCAGCTCTTTGCAAAAGAGAGATATTGGCAAGGAAAAGCTGTCTTGTACCATTGCATTTTTCTCCCAAACGAAGGACACTAGCAAGAACATTTTAAAGCCTCCTGAGAGGCCATCATCTACACGACATAGCCCTGAATTTTCCAATGCGCAGCTCTTTGCAAAAGAGAGATATTGGCAAGGAAAAGCTGTCTTGTACCGTTGCATTTTTCTCCCAAACGAAGGACACTAGAAAGAAAATTTTAAAGCCTCCTGTTAGACCATCATCTACACGGCATAGCCATGAATTTTCCAATGCGCAGCTCTTTGCAAAAGAGCGATATTTGCAAGGAAAAGCTGTCTTGTACCTTTGCATTTTTCTCCCAAACGAAGGACACTAGAATTAAAATTTTAAAGCCTCCTGTTAGGCCATCATCTACACGATATAGCCCTGAATTTTCCAATGCGCAGCTCTTTGCAAAAGAGAGATATTGGCAAGGTAAAGCTGTCTTGTACCTTTACATTTTTCTCCCAAACGAAGGTCACTAGAAAGAAAATTTTAAAGCCTCCTGTTAAGCCATCATCTACTCGACATAGCCCTGAATTTTCCAATGCGTAGCTCTTTGCAAAAGAGAGATATTGACAAGGAAAAGCTGTCTTGTACCTTTGCATTTTTCTCCCAAACGAAGGACACGAATTAAAATTTTAAAGCCTCCTGTTAGGCCATCATCTACACGACATAGCCCTGAATTTTCCAATGCGCAGCTCTTTGCAAAAGAGAGATATTGGCAAGGAAAAGCTGTCTTGTACCATTGCATTTTTCTCCCAAACGAAGGACACTAGAAAGAAAATTTTAAAGCCTCCTGTTAGACCATCATCTACACGGCATAGCCATGAATTTTCCAATGCGCAGCTCTTTGCAAAAGAGAGATATTGGCAAGGAAAAGCTGTCTTGTACCTTTGCATTTTTCTCCCAAACGAAGGACACGAATTAAAATTTTAAAGCCTCCTGTTAGGCCATCATCTACACGACATAGCCCTGAATTTTCCAATGCGCAGCTCTTTGCAAACGAGAGATATTGGCAAGGAAAAGCTGTCTTGTACCTTTGCATTTTTCTCCCAAACGAAGGACACTAGAAAGAAAATTTTAAAGCCTCCTGTTAGGCCATCATCTACACGACATAGCCCTGAATTTTCCAATGCGCAGCTCTTTGCAAAAGAGAGATATTGGCAAGGAAAAGCTGTCTTGTACCATTGCATTTTTCTCCCAAACGAAGGACACTAGAAAGAAAATTTTAAAGCCTCCTGTTAGACCATCATCTACACGGCATAGCCATGAATTTTCCAATGCGCAGCTCTTTGCAAAAGAGAGATATTGGCAAGGAAAAGCTATCTTGTACATTTGTATTTTTCTCCCAAACGAAGGACACTAGAATTAAAATTTTAAAGCCTCCTGTTAGGCCATCATCTACACGACATAGCCCTGAATTTTCCAATGCGTAGCTCTTTGCAAAAGAGAGATATTGGCAAGGAAAAGCTGTCTTGTACCTTTGCATTTTTCTCCCAAACGAAGGACACTAGAATTAAAATTTTAAAGCCTCCTGTTAGACCATCATCTACACGACATAGCCCTGAATTTTCCAATGCGCAGCTCTTTGCAAAAGAGAGATATTGGCAAGGAAAAGCTGTCTTGTACCTTTGCATTTTTCTCCCAAACGAAGGACACTAGAAAGAAAATTTTAAAGCCTCCTGTTAGGCCATCATCTACACGATATAGCCCTGAATTTTCCAATGCGCAGCTCTTTGCAAAAGAGAGATATTGGCAAGGTAAAGCTGTCTTGTACCTTTGCATTTTTCTCCCAAACGAAGGTCACTAGAAAGAAAATTTTAAAGCCTCCTGTTAAGCCATCATCTACACGACATAGCCCTGAATTTTCCAATGCGTAGCTCTTTGCAAAAGAGAGATATTGACAAGGAAAAGCTGTCTTGTACCTTTGCATTTTTCTCCCAAACGAAGGACACTAGAAAGAAAATTTTAAAGCCTCCTGTTAGGCCATCATCTACACGACATAGCCCTGAATTTTCCAATGCGCAGCTCTATGCAAAAGAGAGATATTGGCAAGGAAAAGCTGTCTTGTACCTTTGCATTTTTCTCCCAAACGAAGGACACGAATTAAAATTTTAAAGCCTCCTGTTAGGCCATCATCTACACGACATAGCCCTGAATTTTCCAATGCGCAGCTCTTTGCAAAAGAGAGATATTGGCAAGGAAAAGCTGTCTTGTACCATTGCATTTTTCTCCCAAACGAAGGACACTAGAAAGAAAATTTTAAAGCCTCCTGTTAGACCATCATCTACACGGCATAGCCATGAATTTTCCAATGCGCAGCTCTTTGCAAAAGAGAGATATTGGCAAGGAAAAGCTGTCTTGTACCTTTGCATTTTTCTCCCAAACGAAGGACACAAATTAAAATTTTAAAGCCTCCTGTTAGGCCATCATCTACACGACATAGCCCTGAATTTTCCAATGCGCAGCTCTTTGCAAACGAGAGATATTGGCAAGGAAAAGCTGTCTTGTACCTTTGCATTTTTCTCCCAAACGAAGGACACTAGAAAGAAAATTTTAAAGCCTCCTGTTAGGCCATCATCTACACGACATAGCCCTGAATTTTCCAATGCGCAGCTCTTTGCAAAAGAGAGATATTGGCAAGGAAAAGCTGTCTTGTACCATTGCATTTTTCTCCCAAACGAAGGACACTAGAAAGAAAATTTTAAAGCCTCCTGTTAGACCATCATCTACACGGCATAGCCATGAATTTTCCAATGCGCAGCTCTTTGCAAAAGAGAGATATTGGCAAGGAAAAGCTATCTTGTACATTTGTATTTTTCTCCCAAACGAAGGACACTAGAATTAAAATTTTAAAGCCTCCTGTTAGGCCATCATCTACACGACATAGCCCTGAATTTTCCAATGCGCAGCTCTTTGCAAAAGAGAGATATTGGCAAGGAAAAGCTGTCTTGTACCTTTGCATTTTTCTCCCAAACGAAGGACACTAGAATTAAAATTTTAAAGCCTCCTGTTAGGCCATCATCTACACGACATAGCTCTGAATTTTCCAATGCGCAGCTCTATGCAAAAGAGAGATATTGGCAAGGAAAAGCTGTCTTGTACCTTTGCATTTTTCTCCCAAACGAAGGTCACTAGAAAGAAAATTTTAAAGCCTCCTGTTAGGCCATCATCTACACGACATAGCCCTTAATTTTCCAATGCGTAGCTCTTTGCAAAAGAGAGATATTGGCAAGGAAAAGCTGTCTTGTACCTTTGCATTTTTCTCCCAAACGAAGGACACTAGAATTAAAATTTTAAAGCCTCCTGTTAGGCCATCATCTACACGACATAGCTCTGAATTTTCCAATGCGCAGCTCTATGCAAAAGAGAGATATTGGCAAGGAAAAGCTGTCTTGTACCATTGCATTTTTCTCCCAAACGAAGGACACTAGAAAGAACATTTTAAAGCCTCCTGTTAGGCCATCATCTACACGACATAGCCCTGAATTTTCCAATGCGCAGCTCTTTGCAAAAGAGAGATATTGGCAAGGAAAAGCTGTCTTGTACCATTGCATTTTTCTCCCAAACGAAGGACACTAGAAAGAAAATTTTAAAGCCTCCTGTTAGACCATCATCTACACGGCATAGCCATGAATTTTCCAATGCGCAGCTCTTTGCAAAAGAGAGATATTGGCAAGGAAAAGCTGTCTTGTACCTTTGCATTTTTCTCCCAAACGAAGGACACTAGAATTAAAATTTTAAAGCCTCCTGTTAGGCCATCATACGTAAATTAAACTTGCTTCATTGGAAAGGCAGCAAGATGCATCCTCATTTCAATGTCTACTGAAATAATACAGGTTGATACCAGGAAACATTAACGCCACTGCATCCTTGCTGCTTTCTCATGTGGAAGTCTGTTTAATGTGAAAACAAGGTGATATCTAATTAGCACACAGGTAAGGAATTAAGAAAATCTTTATTTAAGGGTGAAGATGTTTCTCACAAAATCGTTGCCCCAATGCATCATTGAAATTCAAGCTGGAAAGATGATTTTAATATATCACTTGTACATTTTGTATTGCTCTTCTGGTGACAATGTAGTTTGTTTTTGTCAATTACCATTTTAATAATAGGGTAAAGAAAATTAAGTGGATTTTTGAAAGAAAACTATACTGTCAATATACTATTAAAACAAATTAAAATGGTAAAAGTTATTGTACTTTAAGTAAAAATAAAAGAGCAAAAATATCAATCCCAGTTTTGATTACTTAAATTAACAAAAAAAAATGCATATAGCAAAGGATAGTTTCAATCTGCCTACCTCTGGGTTATGGGTCCAGCATGCTTCCATTGCAGTACTCTGCTGCACATGTAAGTGCAAGAGATCCTGAAGCACTCACTCATCATGGGAAAGTACCAATGTGTTTATTCGTTGGTTGATGGAAGAAACATCTTACAAAAACTCTCCAGATTATTGACTTTTTAAAGTTTTTCTAGGAAACGTTCTAGATGTATGCTTATTAGCCTTTGTCAGTATCCACTTTTTGTAAAGTGTCTCTGTGGCGCAATCGGTTAGTGTGTTCGGCTATTAACCAAAAGGTTGGTGGTTCAATCCCACCCAGGGACGTAATTGACCTTGTGATCAGATTTTGGTGATATTTAAGTAGACAAGTCAAAATTTCAAACCCCCTCTTATTGTGTAGGGTACCTGGCCTTCTCTGATGTAGTTAGATTTGTTTCAGTGATTTTATAAAAACATCTAGGAAGCAAAATTTAGCAGTGGGTTGCAGAGAAAAAGAAATATGCTGGCAAAAAAATCAAATTGCGTGATTTAACAGCTCTTCATTTTCTTGCTTTATTTTTATGCTGACAAATTTGTTCTCTGAAAAGTGTCCACAAAGCCAAGTCTCTGATTAACACCTTTGTAGGGATGGTTTTTCACCTATTACTAAATTAAACTTGCTTCATTGGAAAGGCAGCAAGATGCATCCTCATTTTAATGTCTACTGAAATAATACAAGTTGACACCAGGAAACATTAACGCCACTGCATCCTTGCTGCTTTCTCATGTGGAAGTCTGTTTAATGTGAAAACAAGGTGATATCTAATTAGCACACAGGTAAGGAATTAAGAAAATCTTTTTTTAAGGGTGAAGATGTTTCTCACAAAATTGTTGACCCAATGCATCATTGAAATTCAAGCAGGAAAGATGAATTTAATATATCACTTGTACATTTTGTATTGCTCTTCTGGTGACAATGTAGTTTGTTTTTGTCAATTACCATTTTAATAATAGGGTAAAGAAAATGAAGTGGATTTTTGAAAGAAAACAATACTGTCAATATACTATTAAAACAAATTAAAATGGTAAAAGTTATTGTACTTTAAGTAAAAATAAAAGAGACAAAATATCAATCCCAGTTTTGGATTACTTTAATTAACAAAAAAAAATGCATATAGCAGAGGATAGTTTCAATCTGCCTACCTCTGGGTTATGGGCCCAGCATGCTTCCATTGCAGTACTCTGCTGCACATGTAAGTGCAAGAGATCCTGAAGCACTCACTCATCATGGGAAAGTACCAATGTGTTTCTTCGTTGGTTGATGGAAGAAACATCTTACAAAAACTCTCCAGATTATTGACTTTTTAAAGTTTTGCTAGGAAACGTTTTAGATGAATGCTTATTAGCCTTTGTCAGTATGGACTTTTGCAAAGTGTCTCTGTGGCGCAATCAGTTAGTATGTACGGCTATTAACCAAAAGATTGGTGGTTCAATCCCACCCAGGGACCTAATTGACCTTGTTATCAGATTTTGGTGATCTTTAAGTAGACAAGTCAAAATTTCAAACCCCCTGTTATGGTGTAGGGTAAATGGCCTTCTCTGATGTAATCAGAGTTAGATTTGATTCAGTGATTTTATAAAAACAGCTAGGAAGCACAATTTAGCAGTGGGTTGCAGAGAAAAAAATATGCTGGCAGAAAAATCCAATTGAGTGATTAAACAGCTCTTTATTTTCTGGCTTTATTTTTATGCTAACAAATTTGTTCTCTGAAAAGTGTCCACAAAGCCAAGTCTCTGATTAACACCTTTGTAAGGATGGTTTTTCACCTATTACTAAATTAAACTTGCTTCATTGGAAAGGCAGCAAGATGCATCCTCATTTCAATGTCTACTGAAATAATACAGGTTGACACCAGGAAACATTAACGCCACTGCATCCTTGCTGCTTTCTCATGTGGAAGTCTGTTTAATGTGAAAACAAGGTGATATCTAATTAGCACACAGGTAAGGAATTAAGAAAATCTTTATTTAAGGGTGAAGATGTTTCTCACAAAATCGTTGCCCCAATGCATCATTGAAATTCAAGCTGGAAAGATGATTTTAATATATCACTTGTACATTTTGTATTGCTCTTCTGGTGACAATGTAGTTTGTTTTTGTCAATTACCATTTTAATAATAGGGTAAAGAAAATTAAGTGGATTTTTGAAAGAAAACAATACTGTCAATATACTATTAAAACAAATTAAAATGGTAAAAGTTATTGTACTTTAAGTAAAAATAAAAGAGCCAAAATATCAATCCCAGTTTTGGATTACTTTAATTAACAAACAAAAAAATGCATATAGCAGAGGATAGTTTCAATCTGCCTACCTCTGGGTTATGGGCCCAGCATGCTTCCATTGCTGTACTCTGCTGCACATGTAAGTGCAAGAGATCCTGAAGCACTCACTCATCATGGGAAAGTACCAATGTGTTTCTTCGTTGGTTGATAGAAGAAACATCTTACAAAAACTCTCCAGATTATTGACTTTTTTAAGTTTTTCTAGGAAACGTTTTAGATGAATGCTTATTAGCCTTTGTCAGTATGTACTTTTGCAAAGTGTCTCTGTGGCGCAATCAGTTAGTGTGTACGGCTATTAACCAAAAGGTTGGTGGTTTAATCCCACCCAGGGACGTAATTGACCTTGTTATCAGATTTTGGTGATCTTTAAGTAGACAAGTCAAATTTCATACCGCCTGTTATGGTGTAGGGTACCTGGCCTTCTCTGATGTAATCAGAGTTAGATTTGATTCAGTGATTTTATAAAAACATCTAGGAAGCACAATTTAGCAGTGGGTTGCAGAGAAAAAGAAATATGCTGGCAAAAAAATAAAATTGCGTGATTTAACAGCTCTTAATTTTCTTGCTTTATTTTTATGCTGACAAATTTGTTCTCTGAAAAGTGTCCACAAAGCCAAGTCTCTAATTAACACCTTTGTAGGGATGGTTTTTCACCTATTACTAAATTAAACTTGCTTCATTGGAAAGGCAGCAAGATGCATCCTCATTTCAATGTCTACTGAAATGATACAGGTTGACACCAGGAAACATTAACGCCACTGCATCCTTGCTGCTTTCTCATGTGGAAGTCTGTTTAATGTGAAAACAAGGTGATATCTAATTAGCACACAGGTAAGGAATTACGAAAATCTTTATTTAAGGGTGAAGATGTTTCTCACAAAATTGATGCCCCAATGCATCATTGAAATTCAAGCTGGAAAGATGATTTTAATATATCACTTGTACATTTTGTATTGCTCTTCTGGTGACAATGTAGTTTTTTTTGTCAATTACCATTTTAATAACAGGGTAAAGAAAATTAAGTGGATTTTTGAAAGAAAACTATACTGTCAATATACTATTAAAACAAATTAAAATGGTAAAAGTTATTGTACTTTAAGTAAAAATAAAAGAGCAAAAATATCAATCCCAGTTTTGATTACTTAAATTAACAAAAAAAATGCATATAGCAAAGGATAGTTTCAATCTGCCTACCTCTGGGTTATGGGTCCAGCATGCTTCCATTGCAGTACTCTGCTGCACATGTAAGTGCAAGAGATCCTGAAGCACTCACTCATCATGGGAAAGTACCAATGTGTTTCTTCGTTGGTTAATGGAAGAAACATCTTACAAAAACTCTCCAGATTATTGACTTTTTAAAGTTTTTCTAGGAAAAGTTTTAGATGAATGCTTATTAGCCTTTGTCAGTATGGACTTTTGCGAAGTGTCTCTGTGGCGCAATCAGTTAGTATGTACGGCTATTAACCAAAAGGTTGGTGGTTCAATCCCACCCAGGAACATTATTGACCTTGTTATCAGATTTTGGTGATCTTTAAGTAGACAAGTCAAAATTTCAAACCCCCTGTTATGGTGTAGGGTACCTGGCCTTCTCTGATGTAATCAGAGTTAGATTTTATTCAGTGATTTTATAAAAACAGCTAGGAAGCACAATTTAGCAGTGGGTTGCAGATAAAAAAAATATGCTGGCAAAAAAATACAATTGAGTGATTAAACAGCTCTTCATTTTCTGGCTTTATTTTTATGCTAACAAATTTGTTCTCTGAAAAGTGTCCACAAAGCCAAGTCTCTGATTAACACCTTTGTAGGGATGGTTTTTCACCTATTACTAAATTAAACTTGCTTCATTGGAAAGGCAGCAAGATGCATCCTCATTTCAATGTCTACTGAAATAATACAGGTTGACACCAGGAAACATTAACGCCACTGCATCCTTGCTGCTTTCTCATGTGGAAGTCTGTTTAATGTGAAAACAAGGTGATATCTAATTAGCACACAGGTAAGGAATTAAGAAAATCTTTATTTAAGGGTGAAGATGTTTCTCACAAAATCGTTGCCCCAATGCATCATTGAAATTCAAGCTGGAAAGATGATTTTAATATATCACTTGTACATTTTGTATTGCTCTTCTGGTGACAATGTAGTTTGTTTTTGTCAATTACCATTTTAATAATAGGGAAAAGAAAATTAAGTGGATTTTTGAAAGAAAACAATACTGTCAATATACTATTAAAACAAATTAAAATGGTAAAAGTTATTGTACTTTAAGTAAAAATAAAAGAGCAAAAATATCAATCCCAGTTTTGGATTACTTTAATTAACAAAAAAAATGCATATAGCAAAGGATAGTTTCAATCTGCCTATCTCTGGGTTATGGGCCCAGCATGCTTCCATTGCAGTACTCTGCTGCACATGTAAGTGCAAGAGATCCTGAAGCACTCACTCATCATGGGAAAGTACCAATGTGTTTCTTCATTGGTTGATGGAAGAAACATCTTACAAAAACTCTCCAGATTATTGACTTTTTAAAGTTTTTCTAGGAAACGTTCTTGATGAATGCTTATTAGCCTTTGTCAGTATGTACTTCTTGCAAAGTGTCTCTGTGGTGCAATTGGTTAGTGTGTAAGGATATTAACCAAAAGGTTGGTGGTTCAATCCCACCCAGGAACGTAATTGACTTTATGATCAGATTTTGGTGATATTTAAGTAGACAAGTCAAAATTTCAAACCCCCTCTTATTGTGTAGGGTACCTGGCCTTCTCTGATGTAATCAGAGTTAGATTTGATTCAGTGATTTTATAAAAAAACAGCTAGGAAGCACAATTTAGCAGTGGGTTGCAGAGAAAAAAAATATGCTGGCAAAAAAATCAAATTGCGTGATTAAACAGCTCTTCATTTTCTGGCTTTATTTTTATGCTAACAAATTTGTTCTCTGAAAAGTGTCCACAAAGCCAAGTCTCTGATTAACACCTTTGTAGGGATGGTTTTTCACCTATTACTAAATTAAACTTGCTTCATTGGAAAGGCAGCAAGATGCATCCTCATTTCAATGTCTACTGAAATAATACAGGTTGACACCAGGAAACATTAACGCCACTGCATCCTTGCTGCTTTCTCATGTGGAAGTCTGTTTAATGTGAAAACAAGGTGATATCTAATTAGCACACAGGTAAGGAATTAAGAAAATCTTTATTTAAGGGTGAAGATGTTTCTCACAAAATCGTTGCCCCAATGCATCATTGAAATTCAAGCTGGAAAGATGATTTTAATATATAACTTGTACATTTTGTATTGCTCTTCTGGTGACAATGTAGTTAGTTTTTGTCAATTACCATTTTAATAATAGGGTAAAGAAAATTAAGTGGATTTTTGAAAGAAAACAATACTGTCAATATACTATTAAAACAAATTAAAATGGTAAACGTTATTGTACTTTAATTAAAAATAAAAGAGCCAAAATATCAATCCCAGTTTTGGATTACTTTAATTAACAAAAAAAAAAAAGCATACAGCAGAGGATAGTTTCAATCTGCCTACCTCTGGGTTATGAGCCCAGCATGCTTCCATTGCTGTACTCTGCTGCACATGTAAGTGCAAGAGATCCTGAAGCACTCACTCATCATGGGAAAGTACCAATGTGTTTCTTCGTTGGTTGATGGAAGAAACATCTTACAAAAACTCTCCAGATTATTGACTTTTTAAAGTTTTTCTAGGAAACGTTTTAGATGAATGCTTATTAGCCCTTGTCAGTATATACTTTCGCAATGTGTCTCTGTGGCGCAATCAGTTAGTGTGTATGGCTATTAACCAAAAGGTTTGTGGTTCAATCCCACCCAGGTACGTAATTGACCTTGTTATCAGATTTTGGTGATCTTTAAGTAGACAAGTCAAAATTTCAAACCCCCTGTTATGGTGTAGGGTACCTGGCCTTCTCTGATGTAATCAGAGTTAGATTTGATTCAGTGATTTTATAAAAACAGCTAGGAAGCACAATTTAGCAGTGGGTTGCAGAGAAAAAAAAATGTGCTGGCAAAAAAATCCATTTGAGTGATTAAACAGCTCTTCATTTTCTGGCTTTATTTTTATGCTAACAAATTTGTTCTCTGAAAAGTGTCCACAAAGCCAAGTCTCTGATTAACACCTTTGTAGGGATGGTTTTTCACCTATTACTAAATTAAACTTGCTTCATTGGAAAGGCAGCAAGATGCATCCTCATTTCAATGTCTACTGACATAATACAGGTTGACACCAGGAAACATTAACGCCACTGCATCCTTGCTGCTTTCTCATGTGGAAGTCTGTTTAATGTGAAAACAAGGTGATATCTAATTAGCACACAGGTAAGGAATTAAGAAAATCTTTATTTAAGGGTGAAGATGTTTCTCACAAAATTGTTGACCCAATGCATCATTGAAATTCAAGCTGGAAAGATGAATTTAATATATCACTTGTACATTTTGTATTGCTTTTCTGGTGACAATGTAGTTTGTTTTTGTCAATTACCATTTTAATAATAGGGTAAAGAAAATGAAGTGGATTTTTGAAAAAAAACAATACTGTCAATATACTATTAAAACAAATTAAAATGGTAAAAGTTATTGTACTTTAAGTAAAAATAAAAGAGACAAAATATCAATCCCAGTTTTGGATTACTTTAATTAACAAAAAAAAATGCATATAGCAGAGGATAGTTTCAATCTGCCTACCTCTGGGTTATGGGCCCAGCATGCTTCCATTGCAGTACTCTGCTGCACATGTAAGTGCAAGAGATCCTGAAGCACTCACTCATCATGGGAAAGTACCAATGTGTTTCTTCGTTGGTTGATGGAAGAAACATCTTACAAAAACTCTCCAGATTATTGACTTTTTAAAGTTTTGCTAGGAAACGTTTTAGATGAATGCTTATTAGCCTTTGTCAGTATGGACTTTTGCAAAGTGTCTCTGTGGCGCAATCAGTTAGTATGTACGGCTATTAACCAAAAGGTTGGTGGTTCAATCCCACCCAGGGACCTAATTGACCTTGTTATCAGATTTTGGTGATCTTTAAGTAGACAAGTCAAAATTTCAAACCCCCTGTTATGGTGTAGGGTACCTGGCCTTCTCTGATGTAATCAGAGTTAGATTTGATTCAGTGATTTTATAAAAACAGCTAGGAAGCACAATTTAGCAGTGGGTTGCAGAGAAAAAAAATATGCTGGCAGAAAAATCCAATTGAGTGATTAAACAGCTCTTTATTTTCTGGCTTTATTTTTATGCTAACAAATTTGTTCTCTGAAAAGTGTCCACAAAGCCAAGTCTCTGATTAACACCTTTGTAAGGATGGTTTTCACCTATTACTAAGTTAAACTTGCTTCATTGGAAAGGCAGCAAGATGCATCCTCATTTCAATGTCTACTGAAATAATACAGGTTGACACCAGGAAACATTAACGCCACTGCATCCTTGCTGCTTTCTCATGTGGAAGTCTGTTTAATGTGAAAACAAGGTGATATCTAATTAGCACACAGGTAAGGAATTAAGAAAATCTTTATTTAAGGGTGAAGATGTTTCTCACAAAATCGTTGCCCCAATGCATCATTGAAATTCAAGCTGGAAAGATGATTTTAATATATCACTTGTACATTTTGTATTGCTCTTCTGGTGACAATGTAGTTTGTTTTTGTCAATTACCATTTTAATAATAGGGTAAAGAAAATTAAGTGGATTTTTGAAAGAAAACAATACTGTCAATATACTATTAAAACAAATTTAAATGGTAAAAGTTATTGTACTTTAAGTAAAAATAAAAGAGCCAAAATATCAATCCCAGTTTTGGATTACTTTAATTAACAAACAAAAAAATGCATATAGCAGAGGATAGTTTCAATCTGCCTACCTCTGGGTTATGGGCCCAGCATGCTTCCATTGCTGTACTCTGCTGCACATGTAAGTGCAAGAGATCCTGAAGCACTCACTCATCATGGGAAAGTACCAATGTGTTTCTTCGTTTGTTGATAGAAGAAACATTTTACAAAAACTCTCCAGATTATTGACTTTTTTAAGCTTTTCTAGGAAACGTTTTAGATGAATGCTTATTAGCCTTTGTCAGTATGTACTTTTGCAAAGTGTCTCTGTGGCGCAATCAGTTAGTGTGTACGGCTATTAACCAAAAGGTTGGTGGTTCAATCCCACCCAGGGACGTAATTGACCTTGTTATCAGATTTTGGTGATCTTTAAGTAGACAAGTCAAATTTCATACCCCCTGTTATGGTGTAGGGTACTTGGCTTTCTCTGATGTAATCAGAGTTAGATTTGATTCAGTGATTTTATAAAAACATCTAGGAAGCACAATTTAGCAGTGGGTTGCAGAGAAAAAGAAATATGCTGGCAAAAAAATCAAATTGCGTGATTTAACAGCTCTTAATTTTCTTGCTTTATTTTTTGCTGACAAATTTGTTCTCTGAAAAGTGTCCACAAAGCCAAGTCTCTGATTAACACCTTTGTAGGGATGGTTTTTCACCTATTACTAAATTAAACTTGCTTCATTGGAAAGGCAGCAAGATGCATCCTCATTTCAATGTCTACTGAAATAATACAGGTTGACACCAGGAAACATTAACGCCACTGCATCCTTGCTGCTTTCTCATGTGGAAGTCTGTTTAATGTGAAAACAAGGTGATATCTAATTAGCACACAGGTAAGGAATTACGAAAATCTTTATTTAAGGGTGAAGATGTTTCTCACAAAATTGTTGCCCCAATGCATCATTGAAATTCAAGCTGGAAAGATGATTTTAATATATCACTTGTACATTTTGTATTGCTCTTCTGGTGACAATGTAGTTTTTTTTGTCAATTACCATTTTAATAACAGGGTAAAGAAAATTAAGTGGATTTTTGAAAGAAAACTATACTGTCAATATACTATTAAAACAAATTAAAATGGTAAAAGTTATTGTACTTTAAGTAAAAATAAAAGAGCAAAAATATCAATCCCAGTTTTGATTACTTAAATTAACAAAAAAAATGCATATAGCAAAGGATAGTTTCAATCTGCCTACCTCTGGGTTATGGGTCCAGCATGCTTCCATTGCAGTACTCTGCTGCACATGTAAGTGCAAGAGATCCTGAAGCACTCACTCATCATGGGAAAGTACCAATGTGTTTATTCGTTGGTTGATGGAAGAAACATCTTACAAAAACTCTCCAGATTATTGATTTTTTAATGTTTTTCTAGGAAACGTTCTAGATGTATGCTTATTAGCCTTTGTCAGTATGCACTTTTTGCAAAGTGTCTCTGTGGCGCAATCGGTTAGTGTGTTCGGCTATTAACCAAAAGGTTGGTGGTTCAATCCCACCCAGGGACGTAATTAAACTTGTGATCAGATTTTGGTGATATTTAAGTAGACAAGTCAAAATTTCAAACCCCCTCTTATGGTGTAGCGTACATGGCCTTCTCTGATGTAATCAGAGTTAGATTTGATTCAGTGATTTTATAAAAAACAGCTAGGAAGCACAATTTAGCAGTGGGTTGCAGAGAAAAAAAATATGCTGGCAGAAAAATCCAATCGAGTGATTAAACAGCTCTTCATTTTCTGGCTTTATTTTTATGCTAACAAATTTGTTCTCTGAAAAGTGTCCACAAAGCCAAGTCTCTGATTAACACCTTTGTAAGGATGGTTTTTCACCTATTACTAAATTAAACTTGCTTTATTGGAAAGGCAGCAAGATGCATCCTCATTTCAATGTCTACTGAAATAATACAAGTTGACACCAGGAAACATTAACGCCACTGCTTCCTTGCTGCTTTCTCATGTGGAAGTCTGTTTAATGTGAAAACAAGGTGATATCTAATTAGCACACAGGTAAGGAATTAAGAAAATCTTTATTTAAGGGTGAAGATGTTTCTCACAAAATCGTTGCCCCAATGCATCATTGAAATTCAAGCTGGAAAGATGATTTTAATATATCACTTGTACATTTTGTATTGCTCTTCTGGTGACAATGTAGTTTGTTTTTGTCAATTACCATTTTAATAATAGGGTAAAGAAAATTAAGTGGATTTTTGAAAGAAAACAATACTGTCAATATACTATTAAAACAAATTAAAATGGTAAAAGTTATTGTACTTTAAGTAAAAATAAAAGAGCAAAAATATCAATCCCAGTTTTGGATTACTTTAATTAACAAAAAAAATGCATATAGCAAAGGATAGTTTCAATCTGCCTATCTCTGGGTTATGGGCCCAGCATGCTTCCATTGCAGTACTCTGCTGCACATGTAAGTGCAAGAGATCCTGAAGCACTCACTCATCATGGGAAAGTACCAATGTGTTTCTTCATTGGTTGATGGAAGAAACATCTTACAAAAACTCTCCAGATTATTGACTTTTTAAAGTTTTTCTAGGAAACGTTCTTGATGAATGCTTATTAGCCTTTGTCAGTATGTACTTCTTGCAAAGTGTCTCTGTGGTGCAATTGGTTAGTGTGTAAGGATATTAACCAAAAGGTTGGTGGTTCAATCCCACCCAGGAACGTAATTGACCTTGTGATCAGATTTTGGTGATATTTAAGTAGACAAGTCAAAATTTCAAACCCCCTCTTATTGTGTAGGGTGCCTGGCCTTCTCTGATGTAATCAGAGTTAGATTTGATTCAGTGATTTTATAAAAAACAGCTAGGAAGCACAATTTAGCAGTGGGTTGCAGAGAAAAAAAATATGCTGGCAAAAAAATCAAATTGCATGATTAAACAGCTCTTCATTTTCTGGCTTTATTTTTATGCTAACAAATTTGTTCTCTGAAAAGTGTCCACAAAGCCAAGTCTCTGATTAACACCTTTGTAGGGATGGTTTTTCACCTATTACTAAATTAAACTTGCTTCATTGGAAAGGCAGCAAGATGCATCCTCATTTCAATGTCTACTGAAATAATACAGGTTGACACCAGGAAACATTAACGCCACTGCATCCTTGCTGCTTTCTCATGTGGAAGTCTGTTTAATGTGAAAACAAGGTGATATCTAATTAGCACACAGGTAAGGAATTAAGAAAATCTTTATTTAAGGGTGAAGATGTTTCTCACAAAATCGTTGCCCCAATGCATCATTGAAATTCAAGCTGGAAAGATGATTTTAATATATCACTTGTACATTTTGTATTGCTCTTCTGGTGACAATGTAGTTAGTTTTTGTCAATTACCATTTTAATAATAGGGTAAAGAAAATTAAGTGGATTTTTGAAAGAAAACAATACTGTCAATATACTATTAAAACAAATTAAAATGGTAAACGTTATTGTACTTTAATTAAAAATAAAAGAGCCAAAATATCAATCCCAGTTTTGGATTACTTTAATTAACAAAAAAAAAAAAAGCATACAGCAGAGGATAGTTTCAATCTGCCTACCTCTGGGTTATGAGCCCAGCATGCTTCCATTGCTGTACTCTGCTGCACATGTAAGTGCAAGAGATCCTGAAGCACTCACTCATCATGGGAAAGTACCAATGTGTTTCTTCGTTGGTTGATGGAAGAAACATCTTACAAAAACTCTCCAGATTATTGACTTTTTAAAGTTTTTCTAGGAAACGTTTTAGATGAATGCTTATTAGCCCTTGTCAGTATATACTTTCGCAATGTGTCTCTGTGGCGCAATCAGTTAGTGTGTATGGCTATTAACCAAAAGGTTTGTGGTTCAATCCCACCCCGGTACCTAATTGACCTTGTTATCAGATTTTGGTGATCTTTAAGTAGACAAGTCAAAATTTCAAACCCCCTGTTATGGTGTAGGGTACCTGGCCTTCTCTGATGTAATCAGAGTTAGATTTGATTCAGTGATTTTATAAAAACAGCTAGGAAGCACAATTTAGCAGTGGGTTGCAGAGAAAAAAAAAATATGCTGGCAAAAAAATCCATTTGAGTGATTAAACAGCTCTTCATTTTCTGGCTTTATTTTTATGCTAACAAATTTGTTCTCTGAAAAGTGTCCACAAAGCCAAGTCTCTGATTAACACCTTTGTAGGGATGGTTTTTCACCTATTACTAAATTAAACTTGCTTCATTGGAAAGGCAGCAAGATGCATCCTCATTTCAATGTCTACTGACATAATACAGGTTGACACCAGGAAACATTAACGCCACTGCATCCTTGCTGCTTTCTCATGTGGATGTCTGTTTAATGTGAAAACAAGGTGATATCTAATTAGCACACAGGTAAGGAATTAAGAAAATCTTTATTTAAGGGTGAAGATGTTTCTCACAAAATTGTTGACCCAATGCATCATTGAAATTCAAGCTGGAAAGATGAATTTAATATATCACTTGTACATTTTGTATTGCTCTTCTGGTGACAATGTAGTTTGTTTTTGTCAATTACCATTTTAATAATAGGGTAAAGAAAATGAAGTGGATTTTTGAAAAAAAACAATACTGTCAATATACTATTAAAACAAATTAAAATGGTAAAAGTTATTGTACTTTAAGTAAAAATAAAAGAGACAAAATATCAATCCCAGTTTTGGATTACTTTAATTAACAAAAAAAAATGCATATAGCAGAGGATAGTTTCAATCTGCCTACCTCTGGGTTATGGGCCCAGCATGCTTCCATTGCAGTACTCTGCTGCACATGTAAGTGCAAGAGATCCTGAAGCACTCACTCATCATGGGAAAGTACCAATGTGTTTCTTCGTTGGTTGATGGAAGAAACATCTTACAAAAACTCTCCAGATTATTGACTTTTTAAAGTTTTGCTAGGAAACGTTTTAGATGAATGCTTATTAGCCTTTGTCAGTATGGACTTTTGCAAAGTGTCTCTGTGGCGCAATCAGTTAGTATGTACGGCTATTAACCAAAAGGTTGGTGGTTCAATCCCACCCAGGGACCTAATTGACCTTGTTATCAGATTTTGGTGATCTTTAAGTAGACAAGTCAAAATTTCAAACCCCCTGTTATGGTGTAGGGTACCTGGCCTTCTCTGATGTAATCAGAGTTAGATTTGATTCAGTGATTTTATAAAAACAGCTAGGAAGCACAATTTAGCAGTGGGTTGCAGAGAAAAAAAATATGCTGGCTGAAAAATCCAATTGAGTGATTAAACAGCTCTTTATTTTCTGGCTTTATTTTTATGCTAACAAATTTGTTCTCTGAAAAGTGTCCACAAAGCCAAGTCTCTGATTAACACCTTTGTAAGGATGGTTTTTCACCTATTACTAAATTAAACTTGCTTCATTGGAAAGGCAGCAAGATGCATCCTCATTTCAATGTCTACTGAAATAATACAGGTTGACACCAGGAAACATTAACGCCACTGCATCCTTGCTGCTTTCTCATGTGGAAGTCTGTTTAATGTGAAAACAAGGTGATATCTAATTAGCACACAGGTAAGGAATTAAGAAAATCTTTATTTAAGGGTGAAGATGTTTCTCACAAAATCGTTGCCCCAATGCATCATTGAAATTCAAGCTGGAAAGATGATTTTAATATATCACTTGTACATTTTGTATTGCTCTTCTGGTGACAATGTAGTTTGTTTTTGTCAATTACCATTTTAATAATAGGGTAAAGAAAATTAAGTGGATTTTTGAAAGAAAACAATACTGTCAATATACTATTAAAACAAATTTAAAGGGTAAAAGTTATTGTACTTTAAGTAAAAATAAAAGAGCCAAAATATCAATCCCAGTTTTGGATTACTTTAATTAACAAACAAAAAAATGCATATAGCAGAGGATAGTTTCAATCTGCCTACCTCTGGGTTATGGGCCCAGCATGCTTCCATTGCTGTACTCTGCTGCACATGTAAGAGCAAGAGATCCTGAAGCACTCACTCATCATGGGAAAGTACCAATGTGTTTCTTCGTTGGTTGATAGAAGAAACATCTTACAAAAACTCTCCAGATTATTGACTTTTTTAAGCTTTTCTAGGAAACGTTTTAGATGAATGCTTATTAGCCTTTGTCAGTATGTACTTTTGCAAAGTGTCTCTGTGGCGCAATCAGTTAGTGTGTACGGCTATTAACCAAAAGGTTGGTGGTTCAATCCCACCCAGGGACGTAATTGACCTTGTTATCAGATTTTGGTGATCTTTAAGTAGACAAGTCAAATTTCATACCCCCTGTTATGGTGTAGGGTACCTGGCTTTCTCTGATGTAATCAGAGTTAGATTTGATTCAGTGATTTTATAAAAACATCTAGGAAGCACAATTTAGCAGTGGGTTGCAGAGAAAAAGAAATATGCTGGCAAAAAAATCAAATTGCGTGATGTAACAGCTCTTAATTTTCTTGCTTTATTTTTTGCTGACAAATTTGTTCTCTGAAAAGTGTCCACAAAGCCAAGTCTCTGATTAACACCTTTGTAGGGATGGTTTTTCACCTATTACTAAATTAAACTTGCTTCATTGGAAAGGCAGCAAGATGCATCCTCATTTCAATGTCTACTGAAATAATACAGGTTGACACCAGGAAACATTAACGCCACTGCATCCTTGCTGCTTTCTCATGTGGAAGTCTGTTTAATGTGAAAACAAGGTGATATCTAATTAGCACACAGGTAAGGAATTACGAAAATCTTTATTTAAGGGTGAAGATGTTTCTCACAAAATTGTTGCCCCAATGCATCATTGAAATTCAAGCTGGAAAGATGATTTTAATATATCACTTGTACATTTTGTATTGCTCTTCTGGTGACAATGTAGTTTTTTTTGTCAATTACCATTTTAATAACAGGGTAAAGAAAATTAAGTGGATTTTTGAAAGAAAACTATACTGTCAATATACTATTAAAACAAATTAAAATGGTAAAAGTTATTGTACTTTAAGTAAAAATAAAAGAGCAAAAATATCAATCCCAGTTTTGATTACTTAAATTAACAAAAAAAATGCATATAGCAAAGGATAGTTTCAATCTGCCTACCTCTGGGTTATGGGTCCAGCATGCTTCCATTGCAGTACTCTGCTGCACATGTAAGTGCAAGAGATCCTGAAGCACTCACTCATCATGGGAAAGTACCAATGTGTTTCTTCATTGGTTGATGGAAGAAACATCTTACAAAAACTCTCCAGATTATTGACTTTTTAAAGTTTTTCTAGGAAACGTTCTTGATGAATGCTTATTAGCCTTTGTCAGTATGTACTTCTTGCAAAGTGTCTCTGTGGTGCAATTGGTTAGTGTGTAAGGATATTAACCAAAAGGTTGGTGGTTCAATCCCACCCAAGAACGTAATTGACCTTGTGATCAGATTTTGGTGATATTTAAGTAGACAAGTCAAAATTTCAAACCCCCTCTTATTGTGTAGGGTGCCTGGCCTTCTCTGATGTAATCAGAGTTAGATTTGATTCAGTGATTTTATAAAAAACAGCTAGGAAGCACAATTTAGCAGTGGGTTGCAGAGAAAAAAAATATGCTGGCAAAAAAATCAAATTGCATGATTAAACAGCTCTTCATTTTCTGGCTTTATTTTTATGCTAACAAATTTGTTCTCTGAAAAGTGTCCACAAAGCCAAGTCTCTGATTAACACCTTTGTAGGGATGGTTTTTCACCTATTACTAAATTAAACTTGCTTCATTGGAAAGGCAGCAAGATGCATCCTCATTTCAATGTCTACTGAAATAATACAGGTTGACACCAGGAAACATTAACGCCACTGCATCCTTGCTGCTTTCTCATGTGGAAGTCTGTTTAATGTGAAAACAAGGTGATATCTAATTAGCACACAGGTAAGGAATTAAGAAAATCTTTATTTAAGGGTGAAGATGTTTCTCACAAAATCGTTGCCCCAATGCATCATTGAAATTCAAGCTGGAAAGATGATTTTAATATATCACTTGTACATTTTGTATTGCTCTTCTGGTGACAATGTAGTTAGTTTTTGTCAATTACCATTTTAATAATAGGGTAAAGAAAATTCTGTGGATTTTTGAAAGAAAACAATACTGTCAATATACTATTAAAACAAATTAAAATGGTAAACGTTATTGTACTTTAATTAAAAATAAAAGAGCCAAAATATCAATCCCAGTTTTGGATTACTTTAATTAACAAAAAAAAAAAAAGCATACAGCAGAGGATAGTTTCAATCTGCCTACCTCTGGGTTATGAGCCCAGCATGCTTCCATTGCTGTACTCTGCTGCACATGTAAGTGCAAGAGATCCTGAAGCACTCACTCATCATGGGAAAGTACCAATGTGTTTCTTCGTTGGTTGATGGAAGAAACATCTTACAAAAACTCTCCAGATTATTGACTTTTTAAAGTTTTTCTAGGAAACGTTTTAGATGAATGCTTATTAGCCCTTGTCAGTATATACTTTCGCAATGTGTCTCTGTGGCGCAATCAGTTAGTGTGTATGGCTATTAACCAAAAGGTTTGTGGTTCAATCCCACCCCGGTACCTAATTGACCTTGTTATCAGATTTTGGTGATCTTTAAGTAGACAAGTCAAAATTTCAAACCCCCTGTTATGGTGTAGGGTACCTGGCCTTCTCTGATGTAATCAGAGTTAGATTTGATTCAGTGATTTTATAAAAACAGCTAGGAAGCACAATTTAGCAGTGGGTTGCAGAGAAAAAAAAAATATGCTGGCAAAAAAATCCATTTGAGTGATTAAACAGCTCTTCATTTTCTGGCTTTATTTTTATGCTAACAAATTTGTTCTCTGAAAAGTGTCCACAAAGCCAAGTCTCTGATTAACACCTTTGTAGGGATGGTTTTTCACCTATTACTAAATTAAACTTGCTTCATTGGAAAGGCAGCAAGATGCATCCTCATTTCAATGTCTACTGACATAATACAGGTTGACACCAGGAAACATTAACGCCACTGCATCCTTGCTGCTTTCTCATGTGGAAGTCTGTTTAATGTGAAAACAAGGTGATATCTAATTAGCACACAGGTAAGGAATTAAGAAAATCTTTATTTAAGGGTGAAGATGTTTCTCACAAAATTGTTGACCCAATGCATCATTGAAATTCAAGCTGGAAAGATGAATTTAATATATCACTTGTACATTTTGTATTGCTCTTCTGGTGACAATGTAGTTTGTTTTTGTCAATTACCATTTTAATAATAGGGTAAAGAAAATGAAGTGGATTTTTGAAAAAAAACAATACTGTCAATATACTATTAAAACAAATTAAAATGGTAAAAGTTATTGTACTTTAAGTAAAAATAAAAGAGACAAAATATCAATCCCAGTTTTGGATTACTTTAATTAACAAAAAAAAATGCATATAGCAGAGGATAGTTTCAATCTGCCTACCTCTGGGTTATGGGCCCAGCATGCTTCCATTGCAGTACTCTGCTGCACATGTAAGTGCAAGAGATCCTGAAGCACTCACTCATCATGGGAAAGTACCAATGTGTTTCTTCGTTGGTTGATGGAAGAAACATCTTACAAAAACTCTCCAGATTATTGACTTTTTAAAGTTTTGCTAGGAAACGTTTTAGATGAATGCTTATTAGCCTTTGTCAGTATGGACTTTTGCAAAGTGTCTCTGTGGCGCAATCAGTTAGTATGTACGGCTATTAACCAAAAGGTTGGTGGTTCAATCCCACCCAGGGACCTAATTGACCTTGTTATCAGATTTTGGTGATCTTTAAGTAGACAAGTCAAAATTTCAAACCCCCTGTTATGGTGTAGGGTACCTGGCCTTCTCTGATGTAATCAGAGTTAGATTTGATTCAGTGATTTTATAAAAACAGCTAGGAAGCACAATTTAGCAGTGGGTTGCAGAGAAAAAAAATATGCTGGCAGAAAAATCCAATTGAGTGATTAAACAGCTCTTTATTTTCTGGCTTTATTTTTATGCTAACAAATTTGTTCTCTGAAAAGTGTCCACAAAGCCAAGTCTCTGATTAACACCTTTGTAAGGATGGTTTTTCACCTATTACTAAATTAAACTTGCTTCATTGGAAAGGCAGCAAGATGCATCCTCATTTCAATGTCTACTGAAATAATACAGGTTGACACCAGGAAACATTAACGCCACTGCATCCTTGCTGCTTTCTCATGTGGAAGTCTGTTTAATGTGAAAACAAGGTGATATCTAATTAGCACACAGGTAAGGAATTAAGAAAATCTTTATTTAAGGGTGAAGATGTTTCTCACAAAATCGTTGCCCCAATGCATCATTGAAATTCAAGCTGGAAAGATGATTTTAATATATCACTTGTACATTTTGTATTGCTCTTCTGGTGACAATGTAGTTTGTTTTTGTCAATTACCATTTTAATAATAGGGTAAAGAAAATTAAGTGGATTTTTGAAAGAAAACAATACTGTCAATATACTATTAAAACAAATTTAAAGGGTAAAAGTTATTGTACTTTAAGTAAAAATAAAAGAGCCAAAATATCAATCCCAGTTTTGGATTACTTTAATTAACAAACAAAAAAATGCATATAGCAGAGGATAGTTTCAATCTGCCTACCTCTGGGTTATGGGCCCAGCATGCTTCCATTGCTGTACTCTGCTGCACATGTAAGAGCAAGAGATCCTGAAGCACTCACTCATCATGGGAAAGTACCAATGTGTTTCTTCGTTGGTTGATAGAAGAAACATCTTACAAAAACTCTCCAGATTATTGACTTTTTTAAGCTTTTCTAGGAAACGTTTTAGATGAATGCTTATTAGCCTTTGTCAGTATGTACTTTTGCAAAGTGTCTCTGTGGCGCAATCAGTTAGTGTGTACGGCTATTAACCAAAAGGTTGGTGGTTCAATCCCACCCAGGGACGTAATTGACCTTGTTATCAGATTTTGGTGATCTTTAAGTAGACAAGTCAAATTTCATACCCCCTGTTATGGTGTAGGGTACCTGGCTTTCTCTGATGTAATCAGAGTTAGATTTGATTCAGTGATTTTATAAAAACATCTAGGAAGCACAATTTAGCAGTGGGTTGCAGAGAAAAAGAAATATGCTGGCAAAAAAATCAAATTGCGTGATGTAACAGCTCTTAATTTTCTTGCTTTATTTTTTGCTGACAAATTTGTTCTCTGAAAAGTGTCCACAAAGCCAAGTCTCTGATTAACACCTTTGTAGGGATGGTTTTTCACCTATTACTAAATTAAACTTGCTTCATTGGAAAGGCAGCAAGATGCATCCTCATTTCAATGTCTACTGAAATAATACAGGTTGACACCAGGAAACATTAACGCCACTGCATCCTTGCTGCTTTCTCATGTGGAAGTCTGTTTAATGTGAAAACAAGGTGATATCTAATTAGCACACAGGTAAGGAATTACGAAAATCTTTATTTAAGGGTGAAGATGTTTCTCACAAAATTGTTGCCCCAATGCATCATTGAAATTCAAGCTGGAAAGATGATTTTAATATATCACTTGTACATTTTGTATTGCTCTTCTGGTGACAATGTAGTTTTTTTTGTCAATTACCATTTTAATAACAGGGTAAAGAAAATTAAGTGGATTTTTGAAAGAAAACTATACTGTCAATATACTATTAAAACAAATTAAAATGGTAAAAGTTATTGTACTTTAAGTAAAAATAAAAGAGCAAAAATATCAATCCCAGTTTTGATTACTTAAATTAACAAAAAAAATGCATATAGCAAAGGATAGTTTCAATCTGCCTACCTCTGGGTTATGGGTCCAGCATGCTTCCATTGCAGTACTCTGCTGCACATGTAAGTGCAAGAGATCCTGAAGCACTCACTCATCATGGGAAAGTACCAATGTGTTTATTCGTTGGTTGATGGAAGAAACATCTTACAAAAACTCTCCAGATTATTGATTTTTTAATGTTTTTCTAGGAAACGTTCTAGATGTATGCTTATTAGCCTTTGTCAGTATGCACTTTTTGCAAAGTGTCTCTGTGGCGCAATCGGTTAGTGTATTCGGCTATTAACCAAAAGGTTGGTGGTTCAATCCCACCCAGGGACGTAATTAAACTTGTAATCAGATTTTGGTGATATTTAAGTAGACAAGTCAAAATTTCAAACCCCCTCTTATGGTGTAGCGTACATGGCCTTCTCTGATGTAATCAGAGTTAGATTTGATTCAGTGATTTTATAAAAAACAGCTAGGAAGCACAATTTAGCAGTGGGTTGCAGAGAAAAAAAATATGCTGGCAGAAAAATCCAATCGAGTGATTAAACAGCTCTTCATTTTCTGGCTTTATTTTTATGCTAACAAATTTGTTCTCTGAAAAGTGTCCACAAAGCCAAGTCTCTGATTAACACCTTTGTAAGGATGGTTTTTCACCTATTACTAAATTAAACTTGCTTTATTGGAAAGGCAGCAAGATGCATCCTCATTTCAATGTCTACTGAAATAATACAAGTTGACACCAGGAAACATTAACGCCACTGCTTCCTTGCTGCTTTCTCATGTGGAAGTCTGTTTAATGTGAAAACAAGGTGATATCTAATTAGCACACAGGTAAGGAATTAAGAAAATCTTTATTTAAGGGTGAAGATGTTTCTCACAAATTTGTTGACCCAATGCATCATTGAAATTCAAGCTGGAAAGATGATTTTAATATATCACTTGTACATTTTGTATTGCTCTTCTGGTGACAATGTAGTTTGTTTTTGTCAATTACCATTTTAATAATAGGGTAAAGAAAATGAAGTGGATTTTTGAAAGAAAACAATACTGTCAATATACTATTAAAACAAATTAAAATGGTAAAAGTTATTGTACTTTAAGTAAAAATAAAAGAGACAAAATATCAATCCCAGTTTTGGATTACTTTAATTAACAAAAAAAAATGCATATAGCAGAGGATAGTTTCAATCTGCCTACCTCTGGGTTATGGGCCCAGCATGCTTCCATTGCAGTACTCTGCTGCACATGTAAGTGCAAGAGATCCTGAAGCACTCACTCATCATGGGAAAGTACCAATGTGTTTCTTCGTTGGTTGATGGAAGAAACATCTTACAAAAACTCTCCAGATTATTGACTTTTTAAAGTTTTGCTAGGAAACGTTTTAGATGAATGCTTATTAGCCTTTGTCAGTATGGACTTTTGCGAAGTGTCTCTGTGGCGCAATCAGTTAGTATGTACGGCTATTAACCAAAAGGTTGGTGGTTCCATCCCACCCAGGAACATAATTGACCTTGTTATCAGATTTTGGTGATCTTTAAGTAGACAAGTCAAAATTTCAAACCCCCTGTTATGGTGTAGGGTACCTGGCCTTCTCTGATGTAATCAGAGTTAGATTTTATTCAGTGATTTTATAAAAACAGCTAGGAAGCACAATTTAGCAGTGGGTTGCAGATAAAAAAAATATGCTGGCAAAAAAATACAATTGAGTGATTAAACAGCTCTTCATTTTCTGGCTTTATTTTTATGCTAACAAATTTGTTCTCTGAAAAGTGTCCACAAAGCCAAGTCTCTGATTAACACCTTTGTAGGGATGGTTTTTCACCTATTACTAAATTAAACTTGCTTCATTGGAAAGGCAGCAAGATGCATCCTCATTTCAATGTCTACTGAAATAATACAGGTTGACACCAGGAAACATTAACGCCACTGCATCCTTGCTGCTTTCTCATGTGGAAGTCTGTTTAATGTGAAAACAAGGTGATATCTAATGAGCACTCAGGTAAGGAATTAAGAAAATCTTTATTTAAGGGTGAAGATGTTTCTCACAAAATCGTTGCCCCAATGCATCATTGAAATTCAAGCTGGAAAGATGATTTTAATATATCACTTGTACATTTTGTATTGCTCTTCTGGTGACAATGTAGTTTGTTTTTGTCAATTACCATTTTAATAATAGGGTAAAGAAAATTAAGTGGATTTTTGAAAGAAAACAATACTGTCAATATACTATTAAAACAAATTAAAATGGTAAAAGTTATTGTACTTTAAGTAAAAATAAAAGAGCAAAAATATCAATCCCAGTTTTGGATTACTTTAATTAACAAAAAAAATGCATATAGCAAAGGATAGTTTCAATCTGCCTATCTCTGGGTTATGGGCCCAGCATGCTTCCATTGCAGTACTCTGCTGCACATGTAAGTGCAAGAGATCCTGAAGCACTCACTCATCATGGGAAAGTACCAATGTGTTTCTTCATTGGTTGATGGAAGAAACATCTTACAAAAACTCTCCAGATTATTGACTTTTTAAAGTATTTCTAGGAAACGTTCTTGATGAATGCTTATTAGCCTTTGTCAGTATGTACTTCTTGCAAAGTGTCTCTGTGGTGCAATTGGTTAGTGTGTAAGGTTATTAACCAAAAGGTTGGTGGTTCAATCCCACCCAGGAACGTAAGTGACCTTGTGATCAGATTTTGGTGATATTTAAGTAGACAAGTCAAAATTTCAAACCCCCTCTTATTGTGTAGGGTACCTGGCCTTCTCTGATGTAATCAGAGTTAGATTTGATTCAGTGATTTTATAAAAAACAGCTAGGAAGCACAATTTAGCAGTGGGTTGCAGAGAAAAAAAATATGCTGGCAAAAAAATCAAATTGCGTGATTAAACAGCTCTTCTTTTTCTGGCTTTATTTTTATGCTAACAAATTTGTTCTCTGAAAAGTGTCCACAAAGCCAAGTCTCTTATTAACACCTTTGTAGGGATGGTTTTTCACCTATTACTAAATTAAACTTGTTTCATTGGAAAGGCAGCAAGATGCATCCTCATTTCAATGTCTACTGAAATAATACAGGTTGACACCAGGAAACATTAACGCCACTGCATCCTTGCTGCTTTCTCATGTGGAAGTCTGTTTAATGTGAAAACAAGGTGATATCTAATTAGCACACAGGTAAGGAATTAAGAAAATCTTTATTTAAGGGTGAAGATGTTTCTCACAAAATCGTTGCCCCAATGCATCATTGAAATTCAAGCTGGAAAGATGATTTTAATATATCACTTGTACATTTTGTATTGCTCTTCTGGTGACAATGTAGTTAGTTTTTGTCAATTACCATTTTAATAATAGGGTAAAGAAAATTAAGTGGATTTTTGAAAGAAAACAATACTGTCAATATACTATTAAAACAAATTAAAATGGTAAAAGTTATTGTACTTTAATTAAAAATAAAAGAGCCAAAATATCAATCCCAGTTTTGGATTACTTTAATTAACAAAAAAAAAAAAGCATACAGCAGAGGATAGTTTCAATCTGCCTACCTCTGGGTTATGAGCCCAGCATGCTTCCATTGCTGTACTCTGCTGCACATGTAAGTGCAAGAGATCCTGAAGCACTCACTCATCATGGGAAAGTACCAATGTGTTTCTTCGTTGGTTGATGGAAGAAACATCTTACAAAAACTCTCCAGATTATTGACTTTTTAAAGTTTTTCTAGGAAACGTTTTAGATGAATGCTTATTAGCCCTTGTCAGTATATACTTTCGCAATGTGTCTCTGTGGTGCAATCAGTTAGTGTGTACGGCTATTAACCAAAAGGTTTGTGGTTCAATCCCACCCAGGTACGTAATTGACCTTGTTATCAGATTTTGGTGATCTTTAAGTAGACAAGTCAAAATTTCAAACCCCCTGTTATGGTGTAGGGTACCTGGCCTTCTCTGATGTAATCAGAGTTAGATTTGATTCAGTGATTTTATAAAAACAGCTAGGAAGCACAATTTAGCAGTGGGTTGCAGAGAAAAAGAAATATGCTGGCAAAAAAATCCATTTGAGTGATTAAACAGCTCTTCATTTTCTGGCTTTATTTTTATGCTAACAAATTTGTTCTCTGAAAAGTGTCCACAAAGCCAAGTCTCTGATTAACACCTTTGTAGGGATGGTTTTTCACCTATTACTAAATTAAACTTGCTTCATTGGAAAGGCAGCAAGATGCATCCTCATTTCAATGTCTACTGACATAATACAGGTTGACACCAGGAAACATTAACGCCACTGCATCCTTGCTGCTTTCTCATGTGGAAGTCTGTTTAATGTGAAAACAGGGTGATATCTAATTAGCACACAGGTAAGGAATTAAGAAAATCTTTATTTAAGGGTGAAGATGTTTCTCACAAAATCGTTGCCCCAATGCATCATTGAAATTCAAGCTGGAAAGATGATTTTAATATATCACTTGTACATTTTGTATTGCTCTTCTGGTGACAATGTAGTTTGTTTTTGTCAATTACCATTTTAATAATAGGGTAAAGAAAATGAAGTGGATTTTTGAAAGAAAACAATACTGTCAATATACTATTAAAACAAATTAAAATGGTAAAAGTTATTGTACTTTAAGTAAAAATAAAAGAGCCAAAATATCAATCCCAGTTTTGGATTACTTTAATTAACAAAAAAAAATGCATATAGCAGAGGATAGTTTCAATCTGCCTACCTCTGGGTTATGGGCCCAGCATGCTTCCATTGCAGTACTCTGCTGCACATGTAAGTGCAAGAGATCCTGAAGCACTCACTCATCATGGGAAAGTACCAATGTGTTTCTTCGTTGGTTGATGGAAGAAACATTTTACAAAAACTCTCCAGATTATTGACTTTTTAAAGTTTTTCTAGGAAACGTTTTAGATGAATGCTTATTAGCCTTTGTCAGTATGAACTTTTGCAAAGTGTCTCTGTGGCGCAATCAGTTAGTATGTATGGCTATTAACCAAAAGGTTGGTGGTTCAATCCCACCCAGGGACCTAATTGACCTTGTTATCAGATTTTGGTGATCTTTAAGTAGACAAGTCAAATTTCATACCCCCTGTTATGGTGTAGGGTACCTGGCCTTCTCTGATGTAATCAGAGTTAGATTTGATTCAGTGATTTTATAAAAACATCTAGGAAGCACAATTTAGCAGTGGGTTGCAGAGAAAAAGAAATATGCTGGCAAAAAAATCAAATTGCGTGATTAAACAGCTCTTCATTTTCTGGCTTTATTTTTATGCTAACAAATTTGTTCTCTGAAAAGTGTCCACAAAGCCAAGTATCTGATTAACACCTTTGTAGGGATGGTTTTTCACCTATTACTAAATTAAACTTGCTTCATTGGAAAGGCAGCAACATGCATCCTCATTTCAATGTCTACTGAAATAATACAGGTTGACACCAGGAAACATTAACGCCACTGCATCCTTGCTGCTTTCTCATGTGGAAGTCTGTTTAATGTGAAAACAAGGTTATATCTAATTAGCACACAGGTAAGGAATTAAGAAAATCTTTATTTAAGGGTGAAGATGTTTCTCACAAAATCGTTGCCCCAATGCATCATTGAAATTCAAGCTGGAAAGATAATTTTAATATATCACTTGTACATTTTGTATTGCTCTTCTGGTGACAATGTAGTTTGTTTTTGTCAATTACCATTTTAATAATAGGGTAAAGAAAATGAAGTGGATTTTTGAAAGAAAACAATACTGTCAATATACTATTAAAACAAATTAAAATGGTAAAAGTTATTGTACTTTAAGTAAAAATAAAAGAGCCAAAATATCAATCCCAGTTTTGGATTACTTTAATTAACAAACAAAAAAATGCATATAGAGGAGGATAGTTTCAATCTGCCTACCTCTGGGTTATGGGCCCAGCATGCTTCCATTGCTGTACTCTGCTGCACATGTAAGTGCAAGAGATCCTGAAGCACTCACTCATCATGGGAAAGTACCAATGTGTTTCTTCGTTGGTTGATAGAAGAAACATCTTACAAAAACTCTCCAGATTATTGACTTTTTTAAGTTTTTCTAGGAAACGTTTTAGATGAATGCTTATTAGCATTTGTCAGTATGTACTTTTGCAAAGTGTCTCTGTGGCGCAATCAGTTAGTGTATAAGGCTATTAACCAAAAGGTTGGTGGTTCAATCCCACCCAGGGACGTAATTGACCTTGTTATCAGATTTTGGTGATCTTTAAGTAGACAAGTCAAATTTCATACCCCCTGTTATGGTGTAGGGTACCTGGCCTTCTCTGATGTAATCAGAGTTAGATTTGATTCAGTGATTTTATAAAAACAGCTAGGAAGCACAATTTAGCAGTGGGTTGCAGAGAAAAAGAAATATGCTGGCAAAAAAATCCATTTGAGTGATTAAACAGCTCTTCATTTTCTGGCTTTATTTTTATGCTAACAAATTTGTTCTCTGAAAAGTGTCCACAAAGCCAAGTCTCTGATTAACACCTTTGTAGGGATGGTTTTTCACCTATTACTAAATTAAACTTGCTTCATTGGAAAGGCAGCAAGATGCATCCTCATTTCAATGTCTACTGAAATAATACAGGTTGACACCAGGAAACATTAACGCCACTGCATCCTTGCTGCTTTCTCATGTGGAAGTCTGTTTAATGTGAAAACAAGGTGATATCTAATTAGCACACAGGTAAGGAATTAAGAAAATCTTTATTTAAGGGTGAAGATGTTTCTCACAAAATCGTTGCCCCAATGCATCATTGAAATTCAAGCTGGAAAGATGATTTTAATATATCACTTGTACATTTTGTATTGCTCTTCTGGTGACAATGTAGTTTGTTTTTGTCAATTACCATTTTAATAATGGGGTAAAGAAAATGAAGTGGATTTTTGAAAGAAAACAATACTGTCAATATACTATTAAAACAAATTAAAATGGTAAAAGTTATTGTACTTTAAGTAAAAATAAAAGAGCCAAAATATCAATCCCAGTTTTGGATTACTTTAATTAACAAAAAAAAAAATGCATATAGCAGAGGATAGTTTCAATCTGCCTACCTCTGGGTTATGGGCCCAGCATGCTTCCATTGCAGTACTCTGCTGCACATGTAAGTGCAAGAGATCCTGAAGCACTCACTCATCATGGGAAAGTACCAATGTGTTTCTTCGTTGGTTGATGGAAGAAACATTTTACAAAAACTCTCCAGATTATTGACTTTTTAAAGTTTTTCTAGGAAACGTTTTAGATGAATGCTTATTAGCCTTTGTCAGTATGAACTTTTGCAAAGTGTCTCTGTGGCGCAATCAGTTAGTATGTATGGCTATTAACCAAAAGGTTGGTGGTTCAATCCCACCCAGGGACCTAATTGACCTTGTTATCAGATTTTGGTGATCTTTAAGTAGACAAGTCAAATTTCATACCCCCTGTTATGGTGTAGGGTACCTGGCCTTCTCTGATGTAATCAGAGTTAGATTTGATTCAGTGATTTTATAAAAACATCTAGGAAGCACAATTTAGCAGTGGGTTGCAGAGAAAAAGAAATATGCTGGCAAAAAAATCAAATTGCGTGATTAAACAGCTCTTCATTTTCTGGCTTTATTTTTATGCTAACAAATTTGTTCTCTGAAAAGTGTCCACAAAGCCAAGTCTCTGATTAACACCTTTGTAGGGATGGTTTTTCACCTATTACTAAATTAAACTTGCTTCATTGGAAAGGCAGCAACATGCATCCTCATTTCAATGTCTACTGAAATAATACAGGTTGACACCAGGAAACATTAACGCCACTGCATCCTTGCTGCTTTCTCATGTGGAAGTCTGTTTAATGTGAAAACAAGGTTATATCTAATTAGCACACAGGTAAGGAATTAAGAAAATCTTTATTTAAGGGTGAAGATGTTTCTCACAAAATCGTTGCCCCAATGCATCATTGAAATTCAAGCTGGAAAGATAATTTTAATATATCACTTGTACATTTTGTATTGCTCTTCTGGTGACAATGTAGTTTGTTTTTGTCAATTACCATTTTAATAATAGGGTAAAGAAAATGAAGTGGATTTTTGAAAGAAAACAATACTGTCAATATACTATTAAAACAAATTAAAATGGTAAAAGTTATTGTACTTTAAGTAAAAATAAAAGAGCCAAAATATCAATCCCAGTTTTGGATTACTTTAATTAACAAACAAAAAAATGCATATAGAGGAGGATAGTTTCAATCTGCCTACCTCTGGGTTATGGGCCCAGCATGCTTCCATTGCTGTACTCTGCTGCACATGTAAGTGCAAGAGATCCTGAAGCACTCACTCATCATGGGAAAGTACCAATGTGTTTCTTCGTTGGTTGATAGAAGAAACATCTTACAAAAACTCTCCAGATTATTGACTTTTTTAAGTTTTTCTAGGAAACGTTTTAGATGAATGCTTATTAGCATTTGTCAGTATGTACTTTTGCAAAGTGTCTCTGTGGCGCAATCAGTTAGTGTATAAGGCTATTAACCAAAAGGTTGGTGGTTCAATCCCACCCAGGGACGTAATTGACCTTGTTATCAGATTTTGGTGATCTTTAAGTAGACAAGTCAAATTTCATACCCCCTGTTATGGTGTAGGGTACCTGGCCTTCTCTGATGTAATCAGAGTTAGATTTGATTCAGTGATTTTATAAAAACAGCTAGGAAGCACAATTTAGCAGTGGGTTGCAGAGAAAAAGAAATATGCTGGCAAAAAAATCCATTTGAGTGATTAAACAGCTCTTCATTTTCTGGCTTTATTTTTATGCTAACAAATTTGTTCTCTGAAAAGTGTCCACAAAGCCAAGTCTCTGATTAACACCTTTGTAGGGATGGTTTTTCACCTATTACTAAATTAAACTTGCTTCATTGGAAAGGCAGCAAGATGCATCCTCATTTCAATGTCTACTGAAATAATACAGGTTGACACCAGGAAACATTAACGCCACTGCATCCTTGCTGCTTTCTCATGTGGAAGTCTGTTTAATGTGAAAACAAGGTGATATCTAATTAGCACACAGGTAAGGAATTAAGAAAATCTTTATTTAAGGGTGAAGATGTTTCTCACAAAATCGTTGCCCCAATGCATCATTGAAATTCAAGCTGGAAAGATGATTTTAATATATCACTTGTACATTTTGTATTGCTCTTCTGGTGACAATGTAGTTTGTTTTTGTCAATTACCATTTTAATAATGGGGTAAAGAAAATGAAGTGGATTTTTGAAAGAAAACAATACTGTCAATATACTATTAAAACAAATTAAAATGGTAAAAGTTATTGTACTTTAAGTAAAAATAAAAGAGCCAAAATATCAATCCCAGTTTTGGATTACTTTAATTAACAAAAAAAAAAATGCATATAGCAGAGGATAGTTTCAATCTGCCTACCTCTGGGTTATGGGCCCAGCATGCTTCCATTGCAGTACTCTGCTGCACATGTAAGTGCAAGAGATCCTGAAGCACTCACTCATCATGGGAAAGTACCAATGTGTTTCTTCGTTGGTTGATGGAAGAAACATTTTACAAAAACTCTCCAGATTATTGACTTTTTAAAGTTTTTCTAGGAAACGTTTTAGATGAATGCTTATTAGCCTTTGTCAGTATGAACTTTTGCAAAGTGTCTCTGTGGCGCAATCAGTTAGTATGTATGGCTATTAACCAAAAGGTTGGTGGTTCAATCCCACCCAGGGACCTAATTGACCTTGTTATCAGATTTTGGTGATCTTTAAGTAGACAAGTCAAATTTCATACCCCCTGTTATGGTGTAGGGTACCTGGCCTTCTCTGATGTAATCAGAGTTAGATTTGATTCAGTGATTTTATAAAAACATCTAGGAAGCACAATTTAGCAGTGGGTTGCAGAGAAAAAGAAATATGCTGGCAAAAAAATCAAATTGCGTGATTAAACAGCTCTTCATTTTCTGGCTTTATTTTTATGCTAACAAATTTGTTCTCTGAAAAGTGTCCACAAAGCCAAGTCTCTGATTAACACCTTTGTAGGGATGGTTTTTCACCTATTACTAAATTAAACTTGCTTCATTGGAAAGGCAGCAACATGCATCCTCATTTCAATGTCTACTGAAATAATACAGGTTGACACCAGGAAACATTAACGCCACTGCATCCTTGCTGCTTTCTCATGTGGAAGTCTGTTTAATGTGAAAACAAGGTTATATCTAATTAGCACACAGGTAAGGAATTAAGAAAATCTTTATTTAAGGGTGAAGATGTTTCTCACAAAATCGTTGCCCCAATGCATCATTGAAATTCAAGCTGGAAAGATAATTTTAATATATCACTTGTACATTTTGTATTGCTCTTCTGGTGACAATGTAGTTTGTTTTTGTCAATTACCATTTTAATAATAGGGTAAAGAAAATGAAGTGGATTTTTGAAAGAAAACAATACTGTCAATATACTATTAAAACAAATTAAAATGGTAAAAGTTATTGTACTTTAAGTAAAAATAAAAGAGCCAAAATATCAATCCCAGTTTTGGATTACTTTAATTAACAAACAAAAAAATGCATATAGAGGAGGATAGTTTCAATCTGCCTACCTCTGGGTTATGGGCCCAGCATGCTTCCATTGCTGTACTCTGCTGCACATGTAAGTGCAAGAGATCCTGAAGCACTCACTCATCATGGGAAAGTACCAATGTGTTTCTTCGTTGGTTGATAGAAGAAACATCTTACAAAAACTCTCCAGATTATTGACTTTTTTAAGTTTTTCTAGGAAACGTTTTAGATGAATGCTTATTAGCATTTGTCAGTATGTACTTTTGCAAAGTGTCTCTGTGGCGCAATCAGTTAGTGTATAAGGCTATTAACCAAAAGGTTGGTGGTTCAATCCCACCCAGGGACGTAATTGACCTTGTTATCAGATTTTGGTGATCTTTAAGTAGACAAGTCAAATTTCATACCCCCTGTTATGGTGTAGGGTACCTGGCCTTCTCTGATGTAATCAGAGTTAGATTTGATTCAGTGATTTTATAAAAACAGCTAGGAAGCACAATTTAGCAGTGGGTTGCAGAGAAAAAGAAATATGCTGGCAAAAAAATCCATTTGAGTGATTAAACAGCTCTTCATTTTCTGGCTTTATTTTTATGCTAACAAATTTGTTCTCTGAAAAGTGTCCACAAAGCCAAGTCTCTGATTAACACCTTTGTAGGGATGGTTTTTCACCTATTACTAAATTAAACTTGCTTCATTGGAAAGGCAGCAAGATGCATCCTCATTTCAATGTCTACTGAAATAATACAGGTTGACACCAGGAAACATTAACGCCACTGCATCCTTGCTGCTTTCTCATGTGGAAGTCTGTTTAATGTGAAAACAAGGTGATATCTAATTAGCACACAGGTAAGGAATTAAGAAAATCTTTATTTAAGGGTGAAGATGTTTCTCACAAAATCGTTGCCCCAATGCATCATTGAAATTCAAGCTGGAAAGATGATTTTAATATATCACTTGTACATTTTGTATTGCTCTTCTGGTGACAATGTAGTTTGTTTTTGTCAATTACCATTTTAATAATGGGGTAAAGAAAATGAAGTGGATTTTTGAAAGAAAACAATACTGTCAATATACTATTAAAACAAATTAAAATGGTAAAAGTTATTGTACTTTAAGTAAAAATAAAAGAGCCAAAATATCAATCCCAGTTTTGGATTACTTTAATTAACAAAAAAAATGCATATAGCAGAGGATAGTTTCAATCTGCCTACCTCTGGGTTATGGGCCCAGCATGCTTCCATTGCAGTACTCTGCTGCACATGTAAGTGCAAGAGATCCTGAAGCACTCACTCATCATGGGAAAGTACCAATGTGTTTCTTCGTTGGTTGATAGAAGAAACATTTTACAAAAACTCTCCAGATTATTGACTTTTTTAAGTTTTTCTAGGAAACGTTTTAGATGAATGCTTATTAGCATTTGTCAGTATGTAATTTTGCAAAGTGTCTCTGTGGCGCAATCAGTTAGTGTGTAAAGCTATTAACCAAAAGGTTGTTGGTTCAATCCCACCCAGGGACGTAATTGACCTTGTTATCAGATTTTGGTGATCTTTAAGTAGACAAGTCAAATTTCATACCCCCTGTTATGGTGTAGGGTACCTGGCCTTCTCTGATGTAATCAGAGTTAGATTTGATTCAATGATTTTATAAAAACATCTAGGAAGCACAATTTAGCAGTGGGTTGCAGAGAAAAAGAAATATGCTGGCAAAAAAATCAAATTGCGTGATTAAACAGCTCTTCATTTTCTGGCTTTATTTTTATGCTAACAAATTTGTTCTCTGAAAAGTGTCCACAAAGCCAAGTCTCTGATTAACACCTTTGTAGGGATGGTTTTTCACCTATTATTAAATTAAACTTGCTTCATTGGAAAGGCAGCAAGATGCATCCTCATTTCAATGTCTACTGAAATAATACAGGTTGACACGAGGAAACATTAACGCCACTGCATCCTTGCTGCTTTCTCATGTGGAAGTCTGTTTAATGTGAAAACAAGGTGATATCTAATTAGCACACAGGTAAGGAATTAAGAAAATCTTTATTTAAGGGTGAAGATGTCTCTCACAAAATCGTTGCCCCAATGCATCATTGAAATTCAAGCTGGAAAGATGATTTTAATATATCACTTGTACATTTTGTATTGCTCTTCTGGTGACAATGTAGTTAGTTTTTGTCAATTACCATTTTAATAATAGGGTAAAGAAAATTAAGTGGATTTTTGAAAGAAAACAATACTGTCAATATACTATTAAAACAAATTAAAATGGTAAAAGTTATTGTACTTTAAGTAAAAATAAAAGAGCCAAAATATCAATCCCAGTTTTGGATTACTTTAATTAACAAAAAAAAAAAAGCATACAGCAGAGGATAGTTTCAATATGCCTACCTCTGGGTTATGAGCCCAGCATGCTTCCATTGCTGTACTCTGCTGCACATGTAAGTGCAAGAGATCCTGAAGCACTCACTCATCATGGGAAAGTACCAATGTGTTTCTTCGTTGGTTGATGGAAGAAACATCTTACAAAAACTCTCCAGATTAATGACTTTTTAAAGTTTTTCTAGGAAACGTTTTAGATGAATGCTTATTAGCCCTTGTCAGTATATACTTTTGCAATGTGTCTCTGTGGCGCAATCAGTTAGTGTGTACGGCTATTAACCAAAAGGTTGGTGGTTCAATCCCACCCAGGTACGTAATTGACCTTGTTATCAGATTTTGGTGATCTTTAAGTAGACAAGTCAAAATTTCAAACCCCCTGTTATGGTGTAGGGTACCTGGCCTTCTCTGATGTAATCAGAGTTAGATTTGATTCAGTGATTTTATAAAAAACAGCTAGGAAGCACAATTTAGCAGTGGGTTGCAGAGATAAAAAATATGCTGGCAGAAAAATCCAATCGAGTGATTAAACAGCTCTTCATTTTCTGGCTTTATTTTTATGCTAACAAATTTGTTCTCTGAAAAGTGTCCACAAAGCCAAGTCTCTGATTAACACCTTTGTAAGGATGGTTTTTCACCTATTACTAAATTAAACTTGCTTCATTGGAAAGGCAGCAAGATGCATCCTCATTTCAATGTCTACTGAAATAATACAAGTTGACACCAGGAAACATTAACGCCACTGCTTCCTTGCTGCTTTCTCATGTGGAAGTCTGTTTAATGTGAAAACAAGGTGATATCTAATTAGCACACAGGTAAGGAATTAAGAAAATCTTTATTTAAGGGTGAAGATGTTTCTCACAAATTTGTTGACCCAATGCATCATTGAAATTCAAGCTGGAAAGATGATTTTAATATATCACTTGTACATTTTGTATTGCTCTTCTGGTGACAATGTAGTTTGTTTTTGTCAATTACCATTTTAATAATAGGGTAAAGAAAATGAAGTGGATTTTTGAAAGAAAACAATACTGTCAATATACTATTAAAACAAATTAAAATGGTAAAAGTTATTGTACTTTAAGTAAAAATAAAAGAGCCAAAATATCAATCCCAGTTTTGATTACTTAAATTAACAAAAAAAATGCATATAGCAAAGGATAGTTTCAATCTGCCTACCTCTGGGTTATGGGTCCAGCATGCTTCCATTGCAGTACTCTGCTGCACATGTAAGTGCAAGAGATCCTGAAGCACTCACTCATCATGGGAAAGTACCAATGTGTTTCTTCATTGGTTGATGGAAGAAACATCTTACAAAAACTCTCCAGATTATTGACTTTTTAAAGTTTTTCTAGGAAACGTTCTTGATGAATGCTTATTAGCCTTTGTCAGTATGTACTTCTTGCAAAGTGTCTCTGTGGTGCAATTGGTTAGTGTGTAAGGATATTAACCAAAAGGTTGGTGGTTCAATCCCACCCAGGAACGTAATTGACCTTGTGATCAGATTTTGGTGATATTTAAGTAGACAAGTCAAAATTTCAAACCCCCTCTTATTGTGTAGGGTGCCTGGCCTTCTCTGATGTAATCAGAGTTAGATTTGATTCAGTGATTTTATAAAAAACAGCTAGGAAGCACAATTTAGCAGTGGGTTGCAGAGAAAAAAAATATGCTGGCAAAAAAATCAAATTGCATGATTAAACAGCTCTTCATTTTCTGGCTTTATTTTTATGCTAACAAATTTGTTCTCTGAAAAGTGTCCACAAAGCCAAGTCTCTGATTAACACCTTTGTAGGGATGGTTTTTCACCTATTACTAAATTAAACTTGCTTCATTGGAAAGGCAGCAAGATGCATCCTCATTTCAATGTCTACTGAAATAATACAGGTTGACACCAGGAAACATTAACGCCACTGCATCCTTGCTGCTTTCTCATGTGGAAGTCTGTTTAATGTGAAAACAAGGTGATATCTAATTAGCACACAGGTAAGGAATTAAGAAAATCTTTATTTAAGGGTGAAGATGTTTCTCACAAAATCGTTGCCCCAATGCATCATTGAAATTCAAGCTGGAAAGATGATTTTAATATATCACTTGTACATTTTGTATTGCTCTTCTGGTGACAATGTAGTTAGTTTTTGTCAATTACCATTTTAATAATAGGGTAAAGAAAATTCTGTGGATTTTTGAAAGAAAACAATACTGTCAATATACTATTAAAACAAATTAAAATGGTAAACGTTATTGTACTTTAATTAAAAATAAAAGAGCCAAAATATCAATCCCAGTTTTGGATTACTTTAATTAACAAAAAAAAAAAAAGCATACAGCAGAGGATAGTTTCAATCTGCCTACCTCTGGGTTATGAGCCCAGCATGCTTCCATTGCTGTACTCTGCTGCACATGTAAGTGCAAGAGATCCTGAAGCACTCACTCATCATGGGAAAGTACCAATGTGTTTCTTCGTTGGTTGATGGAAGAAACATCTTACAAAAACTCTCCAGATTATTGACTTTTTAAAGTTTTTCTAGGAAACGTTTTAGATGAATGCTTATTAGCCCTTGTCAGTATATACTTTCGCAATGTGTCTCTGTGGCGCAATCAGTTAGTGTGTATGGCTATTAACCAAAAGGTTTGTGGTTCAATCCCACCCCGGTACCTAATTGACCTTGTTATCAGATTTTGGTGATCTTTAAGTAGACAAGTCAAAATTTCAAACCCCCTGTTATGGTGTAGGGTACCTGGCCTTCTCTGATGTAATCAGAGTTAGATTTGATTCAGTGATTTTATAAAAACAGCTAGGAAGCACAATTTAGCAGTGGGTTGCAGAGAAAAAAAAAATATGCTGGCAAAAAAATCCATTTGAGTGATTAAACAGCTCTTCATTTTCTGGCTTTATTTTTATGCTAACAAATTTGTTCTCTGAAAAGTGTCCACAAAGCCAAGTCTCTGATTAACACCTTTGTAGGGATGGTTTTTCACCTATTACTAAATTAAACTTGCTTCATTGGAAAGGCAGCAAGATGCATCCTCATTTCAATGTCTACTGACATAATACAGGTTGACACCAGGAAACATTAACGCCACTGCATCCTTGCTGCTTTCTCATGTGGAAGTCTGTTTAATGTGAAAACAAGGTGATATCTAATTAGCACACAGGTAAGGAATTAAGAAAATCTTTATTTAAGGGTGAAGATGTTTCTCACAAAATTGTTGACCCAATGCATCATTGAAATTCAAGCTGGAAAGATGAATTTAATATATCACTTGTACATTTTGTATTGCTCTTCTGGTGACAATGTAGTTTGTTTTTGTCAATTACCATTTTAATAATAGGGTAAAGAAAATGAAGTGGATTTTTGAAAAAAAACAATACTGTCAATATACTATTAAAACAAATTAAAATGGTAAAAGTTATTGTACTTTAAGTAAAAATAAAAGAGACAAAATATCAATCCCAGTTTTGGATTACTTTAATTAACAAAAAAAAATGCATATAGCAGAGGATAGTTTCAATCTGCCTACCTCTGGGTTATGGGCCCAGCATGCTTCCATTGCAGTACTCTGCTGCACATGTAAGTGCAAGAGATCCTGAAGCACTCACTCATCATGGGAAAGTACCAATGTGTTTCTTCGTTGGTTGATGGAAGAAACATCTTACAAAAACTCTCCAGATTATTGACTTTTTAAAGTTTTGCTAGGAAACGTTTTAGATGAATGCTTATTAGCCTTTGTCAGTATGGACTTTTGCAAAGTGTCTCTGTGGCGCAATCAGTTAGTATGTACGGCTATTAACCAAAAGGTTGGTGGTTCAATCCCACCCAGGGACCTAATTGACCTTGTTATCAGATTTTGGTGATCTTTAAGTAGACAAGTCAAAATTTCAAACCCCCTGTTATGGTGTAGGGTACCTGGCCTTCTCTGATGTAATCAGAGTTAGATTTGATTCAGTGATTTTATAAAAACAGCTAGGAAGCACAATTTAGCAGTGGGTTGCAGAGAAAAAAAATATGCTGGCAGAAAAATCCAATTGAGTGATTAAACAGCTCTTTATTTTCTGGCTTTATTTTTATGCTAACAAATTTGTTCTCTGAAAAGTGTCCACAAAGCCAAGTCTCTGATTAACACCTTTGTAAGGATGGTTTTTCACCTATTACTAAATTAAACTTGCTTCATTGGAAAGGCAGCAAGATGCATCCTCATTTCAATGTCTACTGAAATAATACAGGTTGACACCAGGAAACATTAACGCCACTGCATCCTTGCTGCTTTCTCATGTGGAAGTCTGTTTAATGTGAAAACAAGGTGATATCTAATTAGCACACAGGTAAGGAATTAAGAAAATCTTTATTTAAGGGTGAAGATGTTTCTCACAAAATCGTTGCCCCAATGCATCATTGAAATTCAAGCTGGAAAGATGATTTTAATATATCACTTGTACATTTTGTATTGCTCTTCTGGTGACAATGTAGTTTGTTTTTGTCAATTACCATTTTAATAATAGGGTAAAGAAAATTAAGTGGATTTTTGAAAGAAAACAATACTGTCAATATACTATTAAAACAAATTTAAAGGGTAAAAGTTATTGTACTTTAAGTAAAAATAAAAGAGACAAAATATCAATCCCAGTTTTGGATTACTTTAATTAACAAAAAAAAATGCATATAGCAGAGGATAGTTTCAATCTGCCTACCTCTGGGTTATGGGCCCAGCATGCTTCCATTGCAGTACTCTGCTGCACATGTAAGTGCAAGAGATCCTGAAGCACTCACTCATCATGGGAAAGTACCAATGTGTTTCTTCGTTGGTTGATGGAAGAAACATCTTACAAAAACTCTCCAGATTATTGACTTTTTAAAGTTTTGCTAGGAAACGTTTTAGATGAATGCTTATTAGCCTTTGTCAGTATGGACTTTTGCGAAGTGTCTCTGTGGCGCAATCAGTTAGTATGTACGGCTATTAACCAAAAGGTTGGTGGTTCCATCCCACCCAGGAACATAATTGACCTTGTTATCAGATTTTGGTGATCTTTAAGTAGACAAGTCAAAATTTCAAACCCCCTGTTATGGTGTAGGGTACCTGGCCTTCTCTGATGTAATCAGAGTTAGATTTTATTCAGTGATTTTATAAAAACAGCTAGGAAGCACAATTTAGCAGTGGGTTGCAGATAAAAAAAATATGCTGGCAAAAAAATACAATTGAGTGATTAAACAGCTCTTCATTTTCTGGCTTTATTTTTATGCTAACAAATTTGTTCTCTGAAAAGTGTCCACAAAGCCAAGTCTCTGATTAACACCTTTGTAGGGATGGTTTTTCACCTATTACTAAATTAAACTTGCTTCATTGGAAAGGCAGCAAGATGCATCCTCATTTCAATGTCTACTGAAATAATACAGGTTGACACCAGGAAACATTAACGCCACTGCATCCTTGCTGCTTTCTCATGTGGAAGTCTGTTTAATGTGAAAACAAGGTGATATCTAATGAGCACTCAGGTAAGGAATTAAGAAAATCTTTATTTAAGGGTGAAGATGTTTCTCACAAAATCGTTGCCCCAATGCATCATTGAAATTCAAGCTGGAAAGATGATTTTAATATATCACTTGTACATTTTGTATTGCTCTTCTGGTGACAATGTAGTTTGTTTTTGTCAATTACCATTTTAATAATAGGGTAAAGAAAATTAAGTGGATTTTTGAAAGAAAACAATACTGTCAATATACTATTAAAACAAATTAAAATGGTAAAAGTTATTGTACTTTAAGTAAAAATAAAAGAGCAAAAATATCAATCCCAGTTTTGGATTACTTTAATTAACAAAAAAAATGCATATAGCAAAGGATAGTTTCAATCTGCCTATCTCTGGGTTATGGGCCCAGCATGCTTCCATTGCAGTACTCTGCTGCACATGTAAGTGCAAGAGATCCTGAAGCACTCACTCATCATGGGAAAGTACCAATGTGTTTCTTCATTGGTTGATGGAAGAAACATCTTACAAAAACTCTCCAGATTATTGACTTTTTAAAGTATTTCTAGGAAACGTTCTTGATGAATGCTTATTAGCCTTTGTCAGTATGTACTTCTTGCAAAGTGTCTCTGTGGTGCAATTGGTTAGTGTGTAAGGTTATTAACCAAAAGGTTGGTGGTTCAATCCCACCCAGGAACGTAAGTGACCTTGTGATCAGATTTTGGTGATATTTAAGTAGACAAGTCAAAATTTCAAACCCCCTCTTATTGTGTAGGGTACCTGGCCTTCTCTGATGTAATCAGAGTTAGATTTGATTCAGTGATTTTATAAAAAACAGCTAGGAAGCACAATTTAGCAGTGGGTTGCAGAGAAAAAAAATATGCTGGCAAAAAAATCAAATTGCGTGATTAAACAGCTCTTCTTTTTCTGGCTTTATTTTTATGCTAACAAATTTGTTCTCTGAAAAGTGTCCACAAAGCCAAGTCTCTTATTAACACCTTTGTAGGGATGGTTTTTCACCTATTACTAAATTAAACTTGTTTCATTGGAAAGGCAGCAAGATGCATCCTCATTTCAATGTCTACTGAAATAATACAGGTTGACACCAGGAAACATTAACGCCACTGCATCCTTGCTGCTTTCTCATGTGGAAGTCTGTTTAATGTGAAAACAAGGTGATATCTAATTAGCACACAGGTAAGGAATTAAGAAAATCTTTATTTAAGGGTGAAGATGTTTCTCACAAAATCGTTGCCCCAATGCATCATTGAAATTCAAGCTGGAAAGATGATTTTAATATATCACTTGTACATTTTGTATTGCTCTTCTGGTGACAATGTAGTTAGTTTTTGTCAATTACCATTTTAATAATAGGGTAAAGAAAATTAAGTGGATTTTTGAAAGAAAACAATACTGTCAATATACTATTAAAACAAATTAAAATGGTAAAAGTTATTGTACTTTAATTAAAAATAAAAGAGCCAAAATATCAATCCCAGTTTTGGATTACTTTAATTAACAAAAAAAAAAAAGCATACAGCAGAGGATAGTTTCAATCTGCCTACCTCTGGGTTATGAGCCCAGCATGCTTCCATTGCTGTACTCTGCTGCACATGTAAGTGCAAGAGATCCTGAAGCACTCACTCATCATGGGAAAGTACCAATGTGTTTCTTCGTTGGTTGATGGAAGAAACATCTTACAAAAACTCTCCAGATTATTGACTTTTTAAAGTTTTTCTAGGAAACGTTTTAGATGAATGCTTATTAGCCCTTGTCAGTATATACTTTCGCAATGTGTCTCTGTGGTGCAATCAGTTAGTGTGTACGGCTATTAACCAAAAGGTTTGTGGTTCAATCCCACCCAGGTACGTAATTGACCTTGTTATCAGATTTTGGTGATCTTTAAGTAGACAAGTCAAAATTTCAAACCCCCTGTTATGGTGTAGGGTACCTGGCCTTCTCTGATGTAATCAGAGTTAGATTTGATTCAGTGATTTTATAAAAACAGCTAGGAAGCACAATTTAGCAGTGGGTTGCAGAGAAAAAGAAATATGCTGGCAAAAAAATCCATTTGAGTGATTAAACAGCTCTTCATTTTCTGGCTTTATTTTTATGCTAACAAATTTGTTCTCTGAAAAGTGTCCACAAAGCCAAGTCTCTGATTAACACCTTTGTAGGGATGGTTTTTCACCTATTACTAAATTAAACTTGCTTCATTGGAAAGGCAGCAAGATGCATCCTCATTTCAATGTCTACTGACATAATACAGGTTGACACCAGGAAACATTAACGCCACTGCATCCTTGCTGCTTTCTCATGTGGAAGTCTGTTTAATGTGAAAACAGGGTGATATCTAATTAGCACACAGGTAAGGAATTAAGAAAATCTTTATTTAAGGGTGAAGATGTTTCTCACAAAATCGTTGCCCCAATGCATCATTGAAATTCAAGCTGGAAAGATGATTTTAATATATCACTTGTACATTTTGTATTGCTCTTCTGGTGACAATGTAGTTTGTTTTTGTCAATTACCATTTTAATAATAGGGTAAAGAAAATGAAGTGGATTTTTGAAAGAAAACAATACTGTCAATATACTATTAAAACAAATTAAAATGGTAAAAGTTATTGTACTTTAAGTAAAAATAAAAGAGCCAAAATATCAATCCCAGTTTTGGATTACTTTAATTAACAAAAAAAAAATGCATATAGCAGAGGATAGTTTCAATCTGCCTACCTCTGGGTTATGGGCCCAGCATGCTTCCATTGCAGTACTCTGCTGCACATGTAAGTGCAAGAGATCCTGAAGCACTCACTCATCATGGGAAAGTACCAATGTGTTTCTTCGTTGGTTGATGGAAGAAACATTTTACAAAAACTCTCCAGATTATTGACTTTTTAAAGTTTTTCTAGGAAACGTTTTAGATGAATGCTTATTAGCCTTTGTCAGTATGAACTTTTGCAAAGTGTCTCTGTGGCGCAATCAGTTAGTATGTATGGCTATTAACCAAAAGGTTGGTGGTTCAATCCCACCCAGGGACCTAATTGACCTTGTTATCAGATTTTGGTGATCTTTAAGTAGACAAGTCAAATTTCATACCCCCTGTTATGGTGTAGGGTACCTGGCCTTCTCTGATGTAATCAGAGTTAGATTTGATTCAGTGATTTTATAAAAACATCTAGGAAGCACAATTTAGCAGTGGGTTGCAGAGAAAAAGAAATATGCTGGCAAAAAAATCAAATTGCGTGATTAAACAGCTCTTCATTTTCTGGCTTTATTTTTATGCTAACAAATTTGTTCTCTGAAAAGTGTCCACAAAGCCAAGTATCTGATTAACACCTTTGTAGGGATGGTTTTTCACCTATTACTAAATTAAACTTGCTTCATTGGAAAGGCAGCAACATGCATCCTCATTTCAATGTCTACTGAAATAATACAGGTTGACACCAGGAAACATTAACGCCACTGCATCCTTGCTGCTTTCTCATGTGGAAGTCTGTTTAATGTGAAAACAAGGTTATATCTAATTAGCACACAGGTAAGGAATTAAGAAAATCTTTATTTAAGGGTGAAGATGTTTCTCACAAAATCGTTGCCCCAATGCATCATTGAAATTCAAGCTGGAAAGATAATTTTAATATATCACTTGTACATTTTGTATTGCTCTTCTGGTGACAATGTAGTTTGTTTTTGTCAATTACCATTTTAATAATAGGGTAAAGAAAATGAAGTGGATTTTTGAAAGAAAACAATACTGTCAATATACTATTAAAACAAATTAAAATGGTAAAAGTTATTGTACTTTAAGTAAAAATAAAAGAGCCAAAATATCAATCCCAGTTTTGGATTACTTTAATTAACAAACAAAAAAATGCATATAGAGGAGGATAGTTTCAATCTGCCTACCTCTGGGTTATGGGCCCAGCATGCTTCCATTGCTGTACTCTGCTGCACATGTAAGTGCAAGAGATCCTGAAGCACTCACTCATCATGGGAAAGTACCAATGTGTTTCTTCGTTGGTTGATAGAAGAAACATCTTACAAAAACTCTCCAGATTATTGACTTTTTTAAGTTTTTCTAGGAAACGTTTTAGATGAATGCTTATTAGCATTTGTCAGTATGTACTTTTGCAAAGTGTCTCTGTGGCGCAATCAGTTAGTGTATAAGGCTATTAACCAAAAGGTTGGTGGTTCAATCCCACCCAGGGACGTAATTGACCTTGTTATCAGATTTTGGTGATCTTTAAGTAGACAAGTCAAATTTCATACCCCCTGTTATGGTGTAGGGTACCTGGCCTTCTCTGATGTAATCAGAGTTAGATTTGATTCAGTGATTTTATAAAAACAGCTAGGAAGCACAATTTAGCAGTGGGTTGCAGAGAAAAAGAAATATGCTGGCAAAAAAATCCATTTGAGTGATTAAACAGCTCTTCATTTTCTGGCTTTATTTTTATGCTAACAAATTTGTTCTCTGAAAAGTGTCCACAAAGCCAAGTCTCTGATTAACACCTTTGTAGGGATGGTTTTTCACCTATTACTAAATTAAACTTGCTTCATTGGAAAGGCAGCAAGATGCATCCTCATTTCAATGTCTACTGAAATAATACAGGTTGACACCAGGAAACATTAACGCCACTGCATCCTTGCTGCTTTCTCATGTGGAAGTCTGTTTAATGTGAAAACAAGGTGATATCTAATTAGCACACAGGTAAGGAATTAAGAAAATCTTTATTTAAGGGTGAAGATGTTTCTCACAAAATCGTTGCCCCAATGCATCATTGAAATTCAAGCTGGAAAGATGATTTTAATATATCACTTGTACATTTTGTATTGCTCTTCTGGTGACAATGTAGTTTGTTTTTGTCAATTACCATTTTAATAATGGGGTAAAGAAAATGAAGTGGATTTTTGAAAGAAAACAATACTGTCAATATACTATTAAAACAAATTAAAATGGTAAAAGTTATTGTACTTTAAGTAAAAATAAAAGAGCCAAAATATCAATCCCAGTTTTGGATTACTTTAATTAACAAAAAAAAAAATGCATATAGCAGAGGATAGTTTCAATCTGCCTACCTCTGGGTTATGGGCCCAGCATGCTTCCATTGCAGTACTCTGCTGCACATGTAAGTGCAAGAGATCCTGAAGCACTCACTCATCATGGGAAAGTACCAATGTGTTTCTTCGTTGGTTGATGGAAGAAACATTTTACAAAAACTCTCCAGATTATTGACTTTTTAAAGTTTTTCTAGGAAACGTTTTAGATGAATGCTTATTAGCCTTTGTCAGTATGAACTTTTGCAAAGTGTCTCTGTGGCGCAATCAGTTAGTATGTATGGCTATTAACCAAAAGGTTGGTGGTTCAATCCCACCCAGGGACCTAATTGACCTTGTTATCAGATTTTGGTGATCTTTAAGTAGACAAGTCAAATTTCATACCCCCTGTTATGGTGTAGGGTACCTGGCCTTCTCTGATGTAATCAGAGTTAGATTTGATTCAGTGATTTTATAAAAACATCTAGGAAGCACAATTTAGCAGTGGGTTGCAGAGAAAAAGAAATATGCTGGCAAAAAAATCAAATTGCGTGATTAAACAGCTCTTCATTTTCTGGCTTTATTTTTATGCTAACAAATTTGTTCTCTGAAAAGTGTCCACAAAGCCAAGTCTCTGATTAACACCTTTGTAGGGATGGTTTTTCACCTATTACTAAATTAAACTTGCTTCATTGGAAAGGCAGCAACATGCATCCTCATTTCAATGTCTACTGAAATAATACAGGTTGACACCAGGAAACATTAACGCCACTGCATCCTTGCTGCTTTCTCATGTGGAAGTCTGTTTAATGTGAAAACAAGGTTATATCTAATTAGCACACAGGTAAGGAATTAAGAAAATCTTTATTTAAGGGTGAAGATGTTTCTCACAAAATCGTTGCCCCAATGCATCATTGAAATTCAAGCTGGAAAGATAATTTTAATATATCACTTGTACATTTTGTATTGCTCTTCTGGTGACAATGTAGTTTGTTTTTGTCAATTACCATTTTAATAATAGGGTAAAGAAAATGAAGTGGATTTTTGAAAGAAAACAATACTGTCAATATACTATTAAAACAAATTAAAATGGTAAAAGTTATTGTACTTTAAGTAAAAATAAAAGAGCCAAAATATCAATCCCAGTTTTGGATTACTTTAATTAACAAACAAAAAAATGCATATAGAGGAGGATAGTTTCAATCTGCCTACCTCTGGGTTATGGGCCCAGCATGCTTCCATTGCTGTACTCTGCTGCACATGTAAGTGCAAGAGATCCTGAAGCACTCACTCATCATGGGAAAGTACCAATGTGTTTCTTCGTTGGTTGATAGAAGAAACATCTTACAAAAACTCTCCAGATTATTGACTTTTTTAAGTTTTTCTAGGAAACGTTTTAGATGAATGCTTATTAGCATTTGTCAGTATGTACTTTTGCAAAGTGTCTCTGTGGCGCAATCAGTTAGTGTATAAGGCTATTAACCAAAAGGTTGGTGGTTCAATCCCACCCAGGGACGTAATTGACCTTGTTATCAGATTTTGGTGATCTTTAAGTAGACAAGTCAAATTTCATACCCCCTGTTATGGTGTAGGGTACCTGGCCTTCTCTGATGTAATCAGAGTTAGATTTGATTCAGTGATTTTATAAAAACAGCTAGGAAGCACAATTTAGCAGTGGGTTGCAGAGAAAAAGAAATATGCTGGCAAAAAAATCCATTTGAGTGATTAAACAGCTCTTCATTTTCTGGCTTTATTTTTATGCTAACAAATTTGTTCTCTGAAAAGTGTCCACAAAGCCAAGTCTCTGATTAACACCTTTGTAGGGATGGTTTTTCACCTATTACTAAATTAAACTTGCTTCATTGGAAAGGCAGCAAGATGCATCCTCATTTCAATGTCTACTGAAATAATACAGGTTGACACCAGGAAACATTAACGCCACTGCATCCTTGCTGCTTTCTCATGTGGAAGTCTGTTTAATGTGAAAACAAGGTGATATCTAATTAGCACACAGGTAAGGAATTAAGAAAATCTTTATTTAAGGGTGAAGATGTTTCTCACAAAATCGTTGCCCCAATGCATCATTGAAATTCAAGCTGGAAAGATGATTTTAATATATCACTTGTACATTTTGTATTGCTCTTCTGGTGACAATGTAGTTTGTTTTTGTCAATTACCATTTTAATAATGGGGTAAAGAAAATGAAGTGGATTTTTGAAAGAAAACAATACTGTCAATATACTATTAAAACAAATTAAAATGGTAAAAGTTATTGTACTTTAAGTAAAAATAAAAGAGCCAAAATATCAATCCCAGTTTTGGATTACTTTAATTAACAAAAAAAATGCATATAGCAGAGGATAGTTTCAATCTGCCTACCTCTGGGTTATGGGCCCAGCATGCTTCCATTGCAGTACTCTGCTGCACATGTAAGTGCAAGAGATCCTGAAGCACTCACTCATCATGGGAAAGTACCAATGTGTTTCTTCGTTGGTTGATAGAAGAAACATTTTACAAAAACTCTCCAGATTATTGACTTTTTTAAGTTTTTCTAGGAAACGTTTTAGATGAATGCTTATTAGCATTTGTCAGTATGTACTTTTGCAAAGTGTCTCTGTGGCGCAATCAGTTAGTGTATAAGGCTATTAACCAAAAGGTTGGTGGTTCAATCCCACCCAGGGACGTAATTGACCTTGTTATCAGATTTTGGTGATCTTTAAGTAGACAAGTCAAATTTCATACCCCCTGTTATGGTGTAGGGTACCTGGCCTTCTCTGATGTAATCAGAGTTAGATTTGATTCAATGATTTTATAAAAACATCTAGGAAGCACAATTTAGCAGTGGGTTGCAGAGAAAAAGAAATATGCTGGCAAAAAAATCAAATTGCGTGATTAAACAGCTCTTCATTTTCTGGCTTTATTTTTATGCTAACAAATTTGTTCTCTGAAAAGTGTCCACAAAGCCAAGTCTCTGATTAACACCTTTGTAGGGATGGTTTTTCACCTATTATTAAATTAAACTTGCTTCATTGGAAAGGCAGCAAGATGCATCCTCATTTCAATGTCTACTGAAATAATACAGGTTGACACGAGGAAACATTAACGCCACTGCATCCTTGCTGCTTTCTCATGTGGAAGTCTGTTTAATGTGAAAACAAGGTGATATCTAATTAGCACACAGGTAAGGAATTAAGAAAATCTTTATTTAAGGGTGAAGATGTTTCTCACAAAATCGTTGCCCCAATGCATCATTGAAATTCAAGCTGGAAAGATGATTTTAATATATCACTTGTACATTTTGTATTGCTCTTCTGGTGACAATGTAGTTAGTTTTTGTCAATTACCATTTTAATAATAGGGTAAAGAAAATTAAGTGGATTTTTGAAAGAAAACAATACTGTCAATATACTATTAAAACAAATTAAAATGGTAAAAGTTATTGTACTTTAAGTAAAAATAAAAGAGCCAAAATATCAATCCCAGTTTTGGATTACTTTAATTAACAAAAAAAAAAAAGCATACAGCAGAGGATAGTTTCAATATGCCTACCTCTGGGTTATGAGCCCAGCATGCTTCCATTGCTGTACTCTGCTGCACATGTAAGTGCAAGAGATCCTGAAGCACTCACTCATCATGGGAAAGTACCAATGTGTTTCTTCGTTGGTTGATGGAAGAAACATCTTACAAAAACTCTCCAGATTAATGACTTTTTAAAGTTTTTCTAGGAAACGTTTTAGATGAATGCTTATTAGCCCTTGTCAGTATATACTTTTGCAATGTGTCTCTGTGGCGCAATCAGTTAGTGTGTACGGCTATTAACCAAAAGGTTGGTGGTTCAATCCCACCCAGGTACGTAATTGACCTTGTTATCAGATTTTGGTGATCTTTAAGTAGACAAGTCAAAATTTCAAACCCCCTGTTATGGTGTAGGGTACCTGGCCTTCTCTGATGTAATCAGAGTTAGATTTGATTCAGTGATTTTATAAAAAACAGCTAGGAAGCACAATTTAGCAGTGGGTTGCAGAGATAAAAAATATGCTGGCAGAAAAATCCAATCGAGTGATTAAACAGCTCTTCATTTTCTGGCTTTATTTTTATGCTAACAAATTTGTTCTCTGAAAAGTGTCCACAAAGCCAAGTCTCTGATTAACACCTTTGTAAGGATGGTTTTTCACCTATTACTAAATTAAACTTGCTTCATTGGAAAGGCAGCAAGATGCATCCTCATTTCAATGTCTACTGAAATAATACAAGTTGACACCAGGAAACATTAACGCCACTGCTTCCTTGCTGCTTTCTCATGTGGAAGTCTGTTTAATGTGAAAACAAGGTGATATCTAATTAGCACACAGGTAAGGAATTAAGAAAATCTTTATTTAAGGGTGAAGATGTTTCTCACAAATTTGTTGACCCAATGCATCATTGAAATTCAAGCTGGAAAGATGATTTTAATATATCACTTGTACATTTTGTATTGCTCTTCTGGTGACAATGTAGTTTGTTTTTGTCAATTACCATTTTAATAATAGGGTAAAGAAAATGAAGTGGATTTTTGAAAGAAAACAATACTGTCAATATACTATTAAAACAAATTAAAATGGTAAAAGTTATTGTACTTTAAGTAAAAATAAAAGAGACAAAATATAAATCCCAGTTTTGGATTACTTTAATTAACAAAAAAAAATGCATATAGCAGAGGATAGTTTCAATCTGCCTACCTCTGGGTTATGGGCCCAGCATGCTTCCATTGCAGTACTCTGCTGCACATGTAAGTGCAAGAGATCCTTAAGCACTCACTCATCATGGGAAAGTACCAATGTGTTTCTTCGTTGGTTGATGGAAGAAACATCTTACAAAAACTCTCCAGATTATTGACTTTTTAAAGTTTTTCTAGGAAACGTTTTAGATGAATGCTTATTAGCCTTTGTCAGTATGGACTTTTGCGAAGTGTCTCTGTGGCGCAATCAGTTAGTATGTACGGCTATTAACCAAAAGGTTGGTGGTTCAATCCCACCCAGGAACATAATTGACCTTGTTATCAGATTTTGGTGATCTTTAAGTAGACAAGTCAAAATTTCAAACCCCCTGTTATGGTGTAGGGTACCTGGCCTTCTCTGATGTAATCAGAGTTAGATTTTATTCAGTGATTTTATAAAAACAGCTAGGAAGCACAATTTAGCAGTGGGTTGCAGATAAAAAAAATATGCTGGCAAAAAAATACAATTGAGTGATTAAACAGCTCTTCATTTTCTGGCTTTATTTTTATGCTAACAAATTTGTTCTCTGAAAAGTGTCCACAAAGCCAAGTCTCTGATTAACACCTTTGTAGGGATTGTTTTTCACCTATTACTAAATTAAACTTGCTTCATTGGAAAGGCAGCAACATGCATCCTCATTTCAATGTCTACTGAAATAATACAGGTTGACACCAGGAAACATTAACGCCACTGCATCCTTGCTGCTTTCTCATGTGGAAGTCTGTTTAATGTGAAAACAAGGTGATATCTAATTAGCACACAGGTAAGGAATTAAGAAAATCTTTATTTAAGGGTGAAGATGTTTCTCACAAAATCGTTGCCCCAATGCATCATTGAAATTCAAGCTGGAAAGATGATTTTAATATATCACTTGTACATTTTGTATTGCTCTTCTGGTGACAATGTAGTTTGTTTTTGTCAATTACCATTTTAATAATAGGGTAAAGAAAATTAAGTGGATTTTTGAAAGAAAACAATACTGTCAATATACTATTAAAACAAATTAAAATGGTAAAAGTTATTGTACTTTAAGTAAAAATAAAAGAGCAAAAATATCAATCCCAGTTTTGGATTACTTTAATTAACAAAAAAAATGCATATAGCAAAGGATAGTTTCAATCTGCCTATCTCTGGGTTATGGGTCCAGCAAGCTTCCATTGCAGTACTCTGCTGCACATGTAAGTGCAAGAGATCCTGAAGCACTCACTCATCATGGGAAAGTACCAATGTGTTTCTTCATTGGTTGATGGAAGAAACATCTTACAAAAACTCTCCAGATTATTGACTTTTTAAAGTTTTTCTAGGAAACGTTCTTGATGAATGCTTATTAGCCTTTGTCAGTACGTACTTCTTGCAAAGTGTCTCTGTGGTGCAATTGGTTAGTGTGTAAGGTTATTAACCAAAAGGTTGGTGGTTCAATCCCACCCAGGAACGTAATTGACCTTGTGATCAGATTTTGGTGATATTTAAGTAGACAAGTCAAAATTTCAAACCCCCTCTTATTGTGTAGGGTACCTGGCCTTCTCTGATGTAATCAGAGTTAGATTTGATTCAGTGATTTTATAAAAAACAGCTAGGAAGCACAATTTAGCAGTGGGTTGCAGAGAAAAAAAATATGCTGGCAAAAAAATCAAATTGCGTGATTAAACAGCTCTTCATTTTCTGGCTTTATTTTTATGCTAACAAATTTGTTCTCTGAAAAGTGTCCACAAAGCCAAGTCTCTGATTAACACCTTTGTAGGGATGGTTTTTCACCTATTACTAAATTAAACTTGCTTCATTGGAAAGGCAGCAAGATGCATCCTCATTTCAATGTCTACTGAAATAATACAGGTTGACACCAGGAAACATTAACGCCACTGCATCCTTGCTGCTTTCTCATGTGGAAGTCTGTTTAATGTGAAAACAAGGTGATATCTAATTAGCACACAGGTAAGGAATTAAGAAAATCTTTATTTAAGGGTGAAGATGTTTCTCACAAAATCGTTGCCCCAATGCATCATTGAAATTCAAGCTGGAAAGATGATTTTAATATATCACTTGTACATTTTGTATTGCTCTTCTGGTGACAATGTAGTTAGTTTTTGTCAATTACCATTTTAATAATAGGGTAAAGAAAATTAAGTGGATTTTTGAAAGAAAACAATACTGTCAATATACTATTAAAACAAATTAAAATGGTAAAAGTTATTGTACTTTAATTAAAAATAAAAGAGCCAAAATATCAATCCCAGTTTTGGATTACTTTAATTAACAAAAAAAAAAAAAGCATACAGCAGAGGATAGTTTAAATCTGCCTACCTCTGGGTTATGAGCCCAGCATGCTTCCATTGCTGTACTCTGCTGCACATGTAAGTGCAAGAGATCCTGAAGCACTCACTCATCATGGGAAAGTACCAATGTGTTTCTTCGTTGGTTGATGGAAGAAACATCTTACAAAAACTCTCCAGATTATTGACTTTTTAAAGTTTTTCTAGGAAACGTTTTAGATGAATGCTTATTAGCCCTTGTCAGTATATACTTTTGCAATGTGTCTCTGTGGCGCAATCAGTTAGTGTGTACGGCTATTAACCAAAAGGTTTGTGGTTCAATCCCACCCAGGTACGTAATTTACCTTGTTATCAGATTTTGGTGATCTTTAAGTAGACAAGTCAAAATTTCAAACCCCCTGTTATGGTGTAGGGTACCTGGCCTTCTCTGATGTAATCAGAGTTAGATTTGATTCAGTGATTTTATAAAAACAGCTAGGAAGCACAATTTAGCAGTGGGTTGCAGAGAAAAAGAAATATGCTGGCAAAAAAATCCATTTGAGTGATTAAACAGCTCTTCATTTTCTGGCTTTATTTTTATGCTAACAAATTTGTTCTCTGAAAAGTGTCCACAAAGCCAAGTCTCTGATTAACACCTTTGTAGGGATGGTTTTTCACCTATTACTAAATTAAACTTGCTTCATTGGAAAGGCAGCAAGATGCATCCTCATTTCAATGTCTACTGAAATAATACAGGTTGACACCAGGAAACATTAACGCCACTGCATCCTTGCTGCTTTCTCATGTGGAAGTCTGTTTAATATGAAAACAAGGTGATATCTAATTAGCACACAGGTAAGGAATTAAGAAAATCTTTATTTAAGGGTGAAGATGTTTCTCACAAAATCGTTGCCCCAATGCATCATTGAAATTCAAGCTGGAAAGATGATTTTAATATATCACTTGTACATTTTGAATTGCTCTTCTGGTGACAATGTAGTTTGTTTTTGTCAATTACCATTTAAATAATAGGGTAAAGAAAATTAAGTGGATTTTTGAAAGAAAACAATACTGTCAATATACTATTAAAACAAATTAAAATGGTAAAAGTTATTGTACTTTAAGTAAAAATAAAAGAGCCAAAATATCAATCCCAGTTTTGGATTACTTTAATTAACAAACAAAAAAATGCATATAGCAGAGGATAGTTTGAATCTGCCTACCTCTGGGTTATGGGCCCAGCATGCTTCCATTGCTGTACTCTGCTGCAAATGTAAGTGCAAGAGATCCTGAAGCACTCACTCATCATGGGAAAGTACCAATGTGTTTCTTCGTTGGTTGATAGAAGAAACATCTTACAAAAACTCTCCAGATTATTGACTTTTTTAAGTTTTTCTAGGAAACTTTTTAGATGAATGCTTATTAGCCTTTGTCAGTATGTACTTTTGCAAAGTGTCTCTGTGGCGCAATCAGTTAGTGTGTATGGCTATTAACCAAAAGGTTGGTGGTTCAATCCCACCCAGGGACGTAATTGACCTTGTTATCAGATTTTGGTGATCTTTAAGTAGACAAGTCAAATTTCATACCCCCTGTTATGGTGTAGGGTACCTGGCTTTCTCTGATGTAATCAGAGTTAGATTTGATTCAGTGATTTTATAAAAACATCTAGGAAGCACAATTTAGCAATGGGTTGCAGAGAAAAAGAAATATGCTGGCAAAAAAATCAAATTGCGTGATTTAACAGCTCTTAATTTTCTTGCTTTATTTTTATGCTGACAAATTTGTTCTCTGAAAAGTGTCCACAAAGCCAAGTCTCTGATTAACACCTTTGTAGGGATGGTTTTTCACCTATTACTAAATTAAACTTGCTTCATTGGAAAGGCAGCAAGATGCATCCTCATTTCAATGTCTACTGAAATAATACAGGTTGACACCAGGAAACATTAACGCCACTGCATCCTTGCTGCTTTCTCATGTGGAAGTCTGTTTAATGTGAAAACAAGGTGATATCTAATTAGCACACAGGTAAGGAATTACGAAAATCTTTATTTAAGGGTGAAGATGTTTCTCACAAAATTGTTGCCCCAATGCATCATTGAAATTCAAGCTGGAAAGATGATTTTAATATATCACTTGTACATTTTGTATTGCTATTCTGGTGACAATGTAGTTTTTTTTGTCAATTACCATTTTAATAATGGTAAAGAAAATTAAGTGGATTTTTGAAAGAAAACTATACTGTCAATATACTATTAAAACAAATTAAAATGGTAAAAGTTATTGTACTTTAAGTAAAAATAAAAGAGCAAAAATATCAATCCCAGTTTTGATTACTTAAATTAACAAAAAAAATGCATATAGCAAAGGATAGTTTCAATCTGCCTACCTCTGGGTTATGGGTCCAGCATGCTTCCATTGCAGTACTCTGCTGCACATGTAAGTGCAAGAGATCCTGAAGCACTCACTCATCATGGGAAAGTACCAATGTGTTTATTCGTTGGTTGATGGAAGAAACATCTTACAAAAACTCTCCAGATTATTGATTTTTTAATGTTTTTCTAGGAAACGTTCTAGATGTATGCTTATTAGCCTTTGTCAGTATGCACTTTTTGCAAAGTGTCTCTGTGGCGCAATCGGTTAGTGTGTTCGGCTGTTAACCAAAAGGTTGGTGGTTCAATCCCACCGAGGGACGTAATTAAACTTGTAATCAGATTTTGGTGATATTTAAGTAGACAAGTCAAAATTTCAAACCCCCTCTTATGGTGTAGCGTACATGGCCTTCTCTGATGTAATCAGAGTTAGATTTGATTCAGTGATTTTATAAAAAACAGCTAGGAAGCACAATTTAGCAGTGGGTTGCAGAGATAAAAAATATGCTGGCAGAAAAATCCAATCGAGTGATTAAACAGCTCTTCATTTTCTGGCTTTATTTTTATGCTAACAAATTTGTTCTCTGAAAAGTGTCCACAAAGCCAAGTCTCTGATTAACACCTTTGTAAGGATGGTTTTTCACCTATTACTAAATTAAACTTGCTTCATTGGAAAGGCAGCAAGATGCATCCTCATTTCAATGTCTACTGAAATAATACAAGTTGACACCAGGAAACATTAACGCCACTGCTTCCTTGCTGCTTTCTCATGTGGAAGTCTGTTTAATGTGAAAACAAGGTGATATCTAATTAGCACACAGGTAAGGAATTAAGAAAATCTTTATTTAAGGGTGAAGATGTTTCTCACAAATTTGTTGACCCAATGCATCATTGAAATTCAAGCTGGAAAGATGATTTTAATATATCACTTGTACATTTTGTATTGCTCTTCTGGTGACAATGTAGTTTGTTTTTGTCAATTACCATTTTAATAATAGGGTAAAGAAAATGAAGTGGATTTTTGAAAGAAAACAATACTGTCAATATACTATTAAAACAAATTAAAATGGTAAAAGTTATTGTACTTTAAGTAAAAATAAAAGAGACAAAATATAAATCCCAGTTTTGGATTACTTTAATTAACAAAAAAAAATGCATATAGCAGAGGATAGTTTCAATCTGCCTACCTCTGGGTTATGGGCCCAGCATGCTTCCATTGCAGTACTCTGCTGCACATGTAAGTGCAAGAGATCCTGAAGCACTCACTCATCATGGGAAAGTACCAATGTGTTTCTTCGTTGGTTGATGGAAGAAACATCTTACAAAAACTCTCCAGATTATTGACTTTTTAAAGTTTTTCTAGGAAACGTTTTAGATGAATGCTTATTAGCCTTTGTCAGTATGGACTTTTGCGAAGTGTCTCTGTGGCGCAATCAGTTAGTATGTACGGCTATTAACCAAAAGGTTGGTGGTTCAATCCCACCCAGGAACATAATTGACCTTGTTATCAGATTTTGGTGATCTTTAAGTAGACAAGTCAAAATTTCAAACCCCCTGTTATGGTGTAGGGTACCTGGCCTTCTCTGATGTAATCAGAGTTAGATTTTATTCAGTGATTTTATAAAAACAGCTAGGAAGCACAATTTAGCAGTGGGTTGCAGATAAAAAAAAAATGCTGGCAAAAAAATACAATTGAGTGATTAAACAGCTCTTCATTTTCTGGCTTTATTTTTATGCTAACAAATTTGTTCTCTGAAAAGTGTCCACAAAGCCAAGTCTCTGATTAACACCTTTGTAGGGATTGTTTTTCACCTATTACTAAATTAAACTTGCTTCATTGGAAAGGCAGCAACATGCATCCTCATTTCAATGTCTACTGAAATAATACAGGTTGACACCAGGAAACATTAACGCCACTGCATCCTTGCTGCTTTCTCATGTGGAAGTCTGTTTAATGTGAAAACAAGGTGATATCTAATTAGCACACAGGTAAGGAATTAAGAAAATCTTTATTTAAGGGTGAAGATGTTTCTCACAAAATCGTTGCCCCAATGCATCATTGAAATTCAAGCTGGAAAGATGATTTTAATATATCACTTGTACATTTTGTATTGCTCTTCTGGTGACAATGTAGTTTGTTTTTGTCAATTACCATTTTAATAATAGGGTAAAGAAAATTAAGTGGATTTTTGAAAGAAAACAATACTGTCAATATACTATTAAAACAAATTAAAATGGTAAAAGTTATTGTACTTTAAGTAAAAATAAAAGAGCAAAAATATCAATCCCAGTTTTGGATTACTTTAATTAACAAAAAAAATGCATATAGCAAAGGATAGTTTCAATCTGCCTATCTCTGGGTTATGGGCCCAGCAAGCTTCCATTGCAGTACTCTGCTGCACATGTAAGTGCAAGAGATCCTGAAGCACTCACTCATCATGGGAAAGTACCAATGTGTTTCTTCATTGGTTGATGGAAGAAACATCTTACAAAAACTCTCCAGATTATTGACTTTTTAAAGTTTTTCTAGGAAACGTTCTTGATGAATGCTTATTAGCCTTTGTCAGTGTGTACTTCTTGCAAAGTGTCTCTGTGGTGCAATTGGTTAGTGTGTAAGGTTATTAACCAAAAGGTTGGTGGTTCAATCCCACCCAGGAACGTAATTGACCTTGTGATCAGATTTTGGTGATATTTAAGTAGACAAGTCAAAATTTCAAACCCCCTCTTATTGTGTAGGGTACCTGGCCTTCTCTGATGTAATCAGAGTTAGATTTGATTCAGTGATTTTATAAAAACATCTAGGAAGCACAATTTAGCAATGGGTTGCAGAGAAAAAGAAATATGCTGGCAAAAAAATCAAATTGCGTGATTTAACAGCTCTTAATTTTCTTGCTTTATTTTTATGCTGACAAATTTGTTCTCTGAAAAGTGTCCACAAAGCCAAGTCTCTGATTAACACCTTTGTAGGGATGGTTTTTCACCTATTACTAAATTAAACTTGCTTCATTGGAAAGGCAGCAAGATGCATCCTCATTTCAATGTCTACTGAAATAATACAGGTTGACACCAGGAAACATTAACGCCACTGCATCCTTGCTGCTTTCTCATGTGGAAGTCTGTTTAATGTGAAAACAAGGTGATATCTAATTAGCACACAGGTAAGGAATTACGAAAATCTTTATTTAAGGGTGAAGATGTTTCTCACAAAATTGTTGCCCCAATGCATCATTGAAATTCAAGCTGGAAAGATGATTTTAATATATCACTTGTACATTTTGTATTGCTCTTCTGGTGACAATGTAGTTTTTTTTGTCAATTACCATTTTAATAATGGTAAAGAAAATTAAGTGGATTTTTGAAAGAAAACTATACTGTCAATATACTATTAAAACAAATTAAAATGGTAAAAGTTATTGTACTTTAAGTAAAAATAAAAGAGCAAAAATATCAATCCCAGTTTTGATTACTTAAATTAACAAAAAAAATGCATATAGCAAAGGATAGTTTCAATCTGCCTACCTCTGGGTTATGGGTCCAGCATGCTTCCATTGCAGTACTCTGCTGCACATGTAAGTGCAAGAGATCCTGAAGCACTCACTCATCATGGGAAAGTACCAATGTGTTTATTCGTTGGTTGATGGAAGAAACATCTTACAAAAACTCTCCAGATTATTGATTTTTTAATGTTTTTCTAGGAAACGTTCTAGATGTATGCTTATTAGCCTTTGTCAGTATGCACTTTTTGCAAAGTGTCTCTGTGGCGCAATCGGTTAGTGTGTTCGGCTGTTAACCAAAAGGTTGGTGGTTCAATCCCACCGAGGGACGTAATTAAACTTGTAATCAGATTTTGGTGATATTTAAGTAGACAAGTCAAAATTTCAAACCCCCTCTTATGGTGTAGCGTACATGGCCTTCTCTGATGTAATCAGAGTTAGATTTGATTCAGTGATTTTATAAAAAACAGCTAGGAAGCACAATTTAGCAGTGGGTTGCAGAGATAAAAAATATGCTGGCAGAAAAATCCAATCGAGTGATTAAACAGCTCTTCATTTTCTGGCTTTATTTTTATGCTAACAAATTTGTTCTCTGAAAAGTGTCCACAAAGCCAAGTCTCTGATTAACACCTTTGTAAGGATGGTTTTTCACCTATTACTAAATTAAACTTGCTTCATTGGAAAGGCAGCAAGATGCATCCTCATTTCAATGTCTACTGAAATAATACAAGTTGACACCAGGAAACATTAACGCCACTGCTTCCTTGCTGCTTTCTCATGTGGAAGTCTGTTTAATGTGAAAACAAGGTGATATCTAATTAGCACACAGGTAAGGAATTAAGAAAATCTTTATTTAAGGGTGAAGATGTTTCTCACAAATTTGTTGACCCAATGCATCATTGAAATTCAAGCTGGAAAGATGATTTTAATATATCACTTGTACATTTTGTATTGCTCTTCTGGTGACAATGTAGTTTGTTTTTGTCAATTACCATTTTAATAATAGGGTAAAGAAAATGAAGTGGATTTTTGAAAGAAAACAATACTGTCAATATACTATTAAAACAAATTAAAATGGTAAAAGTTATTGTACTTTAAGTAAAAATAAAAGAGACAAAATATAAATCCCAGTTTTGGATTACTTTAATTAACAAAAAAAAATGCATATAGCAGAGGATAGTTTCAATCTGCCTACCTCTGGGTTATGGGCCCAGCATGCTTCCATTGCAGTACTCTGCTGCACATGTAAGTGCAAGAGATCCTGAAGCACTCACTCATCATGGGAAAGTACCAATGTGTTTCTTCGTTGGTTGATGGAAGAAACATCTTACAAAAACTCTCCAGATTATTGACTTTTTAAAGTTTTTCTAGGAAACGTTTTAGATGAATGCTTATTAGCCTTTGTCAGTATGGACTTTTGCGAAGTGTCTCTGTGGCGCAATCAGTTAGTATGTACGGCTATTAACCAAAAGGTTGGTGGTTCAATCCCACCCAGGAACATAATTGACCTTGTTATCAGATTTTGGTGATCTTTAAGTAGACAAGTCAAAATTTCAAACCCCCTGTTATGGTGTAGGGTACCTGGCCTTCTCTGATGTAATCAGAGTTAGATTTTATTCAGTGATTTTATAAAAACAGCTAGGAAGCACAATTTAGCAGTGGGTTGCAGATAAAAAAAATATGCTGGCAAAAAAATACAATTGAGTGATTAAACAGCTCTTCATTTTCTGGCTTTATTTTTATGCTAACAAATTTGTTCTCTGAAAAGTGTCCACAAAGCCAAGTCTCTGATTAACACCTTTGTAGGGATTGTTTTTCACCTATTACTAAATTAAACTTGCTTCATTGGAAAGGCAGCAACATGCATCCTCATTTCAATGTCTACTGAAATAATACAGGTTGACACCAGGAAACATTAACGCCACTGCATCCTTGCTGCTTTCTCATGTGGAAGTCTGTTTAATGTGAAAACAAGGTGATATCTAATTAGCACACAGGTAAGGAATTAAGAAAATCTTTATTTAAGGGTGAAGATGTTTCTCACAAAATCGTTGCCCCAATGCATCATTGAAATTCAAGCTGGAAAGATGATTTTAATATATCACTTGTACATTTTGTATTGCTCTTCTGGTGACAATGTAGTTTGTTTTTGTCAATTACCATTTTAATAATAGGGTAAAGAAAATTAAGTGGATTTTTGAAAGAAAACAATACTGTCAATATACTATTAAAACAAATTAAAATGGTAAAAGTTATTGTACTTTAAGTAAAAATAAAAGAGCAAAAATATCAATCCCAGTTTTGGATTACTTTAATTAACAAAAAAAATGCATATAGCAAAGGATAGTTTCAATCTGCCTATCTCTGGGTTATGGGCCCAGCAAGCTTCCATTGCAGTACTCTGCTGCACATGTAAGTGCAAGAGATCCTGAAGCACTCACTCATCATGGGAAAGTACCAATGTGTTTCTTCATTGGTTGATGGAAGAAACATCTTACAAAAACTCTCCAGATTATTGACTTTTTAAAGTTTTTCTAGGAAACGTTCTTGATGAATGCTTATTAGCCTTTGTCAGTGTGTACTTCTTGCAAAGTGTCTCTGTGGTGCAATTGGTTAGTGTGTAAGGTTATTAACCAAAAGGTTGGTGGTTCAATCCCACCCAGGAACGTAATTGACCTTGTGATCAGATTTTGGTGATATTTAAGTAGACAAGTCAAAATTTCAAACCCCCTCTTATTGTGTAGGGTACCTGGCCTTCTCTGATGTAATCAGAGTTAGATTTGATTCAGTGATTTTATAAAAAAGAGCTAGGAAGCACAATTTAGCTGTGGGTTGCAGAGAAAAAAAATATGCTGGCAAAAAAATCAAATTGCGTGATTAAACAGCTCTTCATTTTCTGGCTTTATTTTTATGCTAACAAATTTGTTCTCTGAAAAGTGTCCACAAAGCCAAGTCTCTGATTAACACCTTTGTAGGGATGGTTTTTCACCTATTACTAAATTAAACTTGCTTCATTGGAAAGGCAGCAAGATGCATCCTCATTTCAATGTCTACTGAAATAATACAGGTTGACACCAGGAAACATTAACGCCACTGCATCCTTGCTGCTTTCTCATGTGGAAGTCTGTTTAATGTGAAAACAAGGTGATATCTAATTAGCACACAGGTAAGGAATTAAGAAAATCTTTATTTAAGGGTGAAGATGTTTCTCACAAAATCGTTGCCCCAATGCATCATTGAAATTCAAGCTGGAAAGATGATTTTAATATATCACTTGTACATTTTGTATTGCTCTTCTGGTGACAATGTAGTTAGTTTTTGTCAATTACCATTTTAATAATAGGGTAAAGAAAATTAAGTGGATTTTTGAAAGAAAACAATACTGTCAATATACTATTAAAACAAATTAAAATGGTAAAAGTTATTGTACTTTAATTAAAAATAAAAGAGCCAAAATATCAATCCCAGTTTTGGATTACTTTAATTAACAAAAAAAAAAAAAGCATACAGCAGAGGATAGTTTCAATCTGCCTACCTCTGGGTAATGAGCCCAGCATGCTTCCATTGCTGTACTCTGCTGCACATGTAAGTGCACGAGATCCTGAAGCACTCACTCATCATGGGAAAGTACCAATGTGTTTCTTCGTTGGTTGATGGAAGAAACATCTTACAAAAACTCTCCAGATTATTGACTTTTTAAAGTTTTTCTAGGAAACGTTTTAGATGAATGCTTATTAGCCCTTGTCAGTATATACTTTCGCAATGTGTCTCTGTGGCGCAATCAGTTAGTGTGTACGGCTATTAACCAAAAGGTTTGTGGTTCAATCCCACCCAGGTACGTAATTTACCTTGTTAGCAGATTTTGGTGATCTTTAAGTAGACAAGTCAAAATTTCAAACCCCCTGTTATGGTGTAGGGTACCTGGCCTTCTCTGATGTAATCAGAGTTAGATTTGATTCAGTGATTTTATAAAAACAGCTAGGAAGCACAATTTAGCAGTGGGTTGCAGAGAAAAAGAAATATGCTGGCAAAAAAATCCATTTGAGTGATTAAACAGCTCTTCATTTTCTGGCTTTATTTTTATGCTAACAAATTTGTTCTCTGAAAAGTGTCCACAAAGCCAAGTCTCTGATTAACACCTTTGTAGGGATGGTTTTTCACCTATTACTAAATTAAACTTGCTTCATTGGAAAGGCAGCAAGATGCATCCTCATTTCAATGTCTACTGAAATAATACAGGTTGACACCAGGAAACATTAACGCCACTGCATCCTTGCTGCTTTCTCATGTGGAAGTCTGTTTAATGTGAAAACAAGGTGATATCTAATTAGCACACAGGTAAGGAATTAAGAAAATCTTTATTTAAGGGTGAACATGTTTCTCACAAAATCATTGCCCCAATGCATCATTGAAATTCAAGCTGGAAAGATGATTTTAATATATCACTTGTACATTTTGTATTGCTCTTCTGGTGACAATGTAGTTTGTTTTTGTCAATTACCATTTTAATAATAGGGTAAAGAAAATTAAGTGGATTTTTGAAAGAAAACAATACTGTCAATATACTATTAAAACAAATTAAAATGGTAAAAGTTATTGTACTTTAAGTAAAAATAAAAGAGCAAAAATATCAATCCCAGTTTTGGATTACTTTAATTAACAAAAAAAATGCATATAGCAAAGGATAGTTTCAATCTGCCTATCTCTGGGTTATGGGCCCAGCATGCGTCCATTGCAGTACTCTGCTGCACATGTAAGTGCAAGAGATCCTGAAGCACTCACTCATCATGGGAAAGTACCAATGTGTTTCTTCATTGGTTGATGGAAGAAACATCTTACAAAAACTCTCCAGATTATTGACTTTTTAAAGTTTTTCTAGGAAACGTTCTTGATGAATGCTTATTAGCCTTTGTCAGTATGGACTTCTTGCAAAGTGTCTCTGTGGTGCAATTGGTTAGTGTGTAAGGTTATCAACCAAAAGGTTGGTAGTTCAATCCCACCCAGGAACGTAATTGACCTTGTGATCAGATTTTGGTGATATTTAAGTAGACAAGTCAAAATTTCAAACCCCCTCTTATTGTGTAGGGTACCTGGCCTTCTCTGATGTAATCAGAGTTAGATTTGATTCAGTGATTTTATAAAAAACAGCTAGGAAGCACAATTTAGCAGTGGGTTGCAGAGAAAAAAAATATGCTGGCAAAAAAATCAAATTGCGTGATTAAACAGCTCTTCATTTTCTGGCTTTATTTTTATGCTAACAAATTTGTTCTCTGAAAAGTGTCCACAAAGCCAAGTCTCTGATTAACACCTTTGAAGGGATGGTTTTTCACCTATTACTAAATTAAACTTGCTTCATTGGAAAAGCAGCAAGATGCATCCTCATTTCAATGTCTACTGACATAATACAGGTTGACACCAGGAAACATTAATGCCACTGCATCCTTGCTGCTTTCTCATGTGGAAGTCTGTTTAATGTGAAAACAGGGTGATATCTAATTAGCACACAGGTAAGGAATTAAGAAAATCTTTATTTAAGGGTGAAGATGTTTCTCACAAAATCGTTGCCCCAATGCATCATTGAAATTCAAGCTGGAAAGATGATTTTAATATATCACTTGTACATTTTGTATTGCTCTTCTGGTGACAATGTAGTTTGTTTTTGTCAATTACCATTTTAATAATAGGGTAAAGAAAATGAAGTGGATTTTTGAAAGAAAACAATACTGTCAATATACTATTAAAACAAATTAAAATGGTAAAAGTTATTGTACTTTAAGTAAAAATAAAAGAGCCAAAATATCAATCCCAGTTTTGGATTACTTTAATTAACAAAAAAAAATGCATATAGCAGACGATAGTTTCAATCTGCCTACCTCTGGGTTATGGGCCCAGCATGCTTCCATTGCAGTACTCTGCTGCACATGTAAGTGCAAGAGATCCTGAAGCACTCACTCATCATGGGAAAGTACCAATGTGTTTCTTCGTTGGTTGATGGAAGAAACATCTTACAAAAACTCTCCAGATTATTGACTTTTTAAAGTTTTTCTAGGAAACGTTTTAGATGAATGCTTATTAGCCTTTGTCAGTATGAACTTTTGCAAAGTGTCTCTGTGGCGCAATCAGTTAGTATGTATGGCTATTAACCAAAAGGTTGGTGGTTCAATCCCACCCAGGGACCTAATTGACCTTGTTATCAGATTTTGGTGATCTTTAAGTAGACAAGTCAAATTTCATACCCCCTGTTATGGTGTAGGGTACCTGGCCTTCTCTGATGTAATCAGAGTTAGATTTGATTCAGTGATTTTATAAAAACATCTAGGAAGCACAATTTAGCAGTGGGTTGCAGAGAAAAAGAAATATGCTGGCAAAAAAATCAAATTGCGTGATTAAACAGCTCTTCATTTTCTGGCTTTATTTTTATGCTAACAAATTTGTTCTCTGAAAAGTGTCCACAAAGCCAAGTCTCTGATTAACACCTTTGTAGGGATGGTTTTTCACCTATTACTAAATTAAACTTGCTTCATTGGAAAGGCAGCAACATGCATCCTCATTTCAATGTCTACTGAAATAATACAGGTTGACACCAGGAAACATTAACGCCACTGCATCCTTGCTGCTTTCTCATGTGGAAGTCTGTTTAATGTGAAAACAGGGTGATATCTAATTAGCACACAGGTAAGGAATTAAGAAAATCTTTATTTAAGGGTGAAGATGTTTCTCACAAAATCGTTGCCCCAATGCATCATTGAAATTCAAGCTGGAAAGATGATTTTAATATATCACTTGTACATTTTGTATTGCTCTTCTGGTGACAATGTAGTTAGTTTTTGTCAATTACCATTTTAATAATAGGGTAAAGAAAATTAAGTGGATTTTTGAAAGAAAACAATACTGTCAATATACTATTAAAACAAATTAAAATGGTAAAAGTTATTGTACTTTAATTAAAAATAAAAGAGCCAAAATATCAATCCCAGTTTTGGATTACTTTAATTAACAAAAAAAAAAAAGCATACAGCAGAGGATAGTTTCAATCTGCCTACCTCTGGGTTATGAGCCCAGCATGCTTCCATTGCTGTACTCTGCTGCACATGTAAGTGCAAGAGATCCTGAAGCACTCACTCATCATGGGAAAGTACCAATGTGTTTCTTCGTTGGTTGATGGAAGAAACATCTTACAAAAACTCTCCAGATTATTGACTTTTTAAAGTTTTTCTAGGAAACGTTTTAGATGAATGCTTATTAGCCCTTGTCAGTATATACTTTCGCAATGTGTCTCTGTGGCGCAATCAGTTAGTGTGTACGGCTATTAACCAAAAGGTTTGTGGTTCAATCCCACCCAGGTACGTAATTGACCTTGTTATCAGATTTTGGTGATCTTTAAGTAGACAAGTCAAAATTTCAAACCCCCTGTTATGGTGTAGGGTACCTGGCCTTCTCTGATGTAATCAGAGTTAGATTTGATTCAGTGATTTTATAAAAACAGCTAGGAAGCACAATTTAGCAGTGGGTTGCAGAGAAAAAGAAATATGCTGGCAAAAAAATCCATTTGAGTGATTAAACAGCTCTTCATTTTCTGGCTTTATTTTTATGCTAACAAATTTGTTCTCTGAAAAGTGTCCACAAAGCCAAGTCTCTGATTAACACCTTTGAAGGGATGGTTTTTCACCTATTACTAAATTAAACTTGCTTCATTGGAAAGGCAGCAAGATGCATCCTCATTTCAATGTCTACTGACATAATACAGGTTGACACCAGGAAACATTAATGCCACTGCATCCTTGCTGCTTTCTCATGTGGAAGTCTGTTTAATGTGAAAACAGGGTGATATCTAATTAGCACACAGGTAAGGAATTAAGAAAATCTTTATTTAAGGGTGAAGATGTTTCTCACAAAATCGTTGCCCCAATGCATCATTGAAATTCAAGCTGGAAAGATGATTTTAATATATCACTTGTACATTTTGTATTGCTCTTCTGGTGACAATGTAGTTTGTTTTTGTCAATTACCATTTTAATAATAGGGTAAAGAAAATGAAGTGGATTTTTGAAAGAAAACAATACTGTCAATATACTATTAAAACAAATTAAAATGGTAAAAGTTATTGTACTTTAAGTAAAAATAAAAGAGCCAAAATATCAATCCCAGTTTTGGATTACTTTAATTAACAAAAAAAAATGCATATAGCAGAGGATAGTTTCAATCTGCCTACCTCTGGGTTATGGGCCCAGCATGCTTCCATTGCAGTACTCTGCTGCACATGTAAGTGCAAGAGATCCTGAAGCACTCACTCATCATGGGAAAGTACCAATGTGTTTCTTCGTTGGTTGATGGAAGAAACATCTTACAAAAACTCTCCAGATTATTGACTTTTTAAAGTTTTTCTAGGAAACGTTTTAGATGAATGCTTATTAGCCTTTGTCAGTATGAACTTTTGCAAAGTGTCTCTGTGGCGCAATCAGTTAGTATGTATGGCTATTAACCAAAAGGTTGGTGGTTCAATCCCACCCAGGGACCTAATTGACCTTGTTATCAGATTTTGGTGATCTTTAAGTAGACAAGTCAAATTTCATATTCCCTGTTATGGTGTAGGGTACCTGGCCTTCTCTGATGTAATCATAGTTAGATTTGATTCAGTGATTTTATAAAAACATCTAGGAAGCACAATTTAGCAGTGGGTTGCAGAGAAAAAGAAATATGCTGGCAAAAAAATCAAATTGCGTGATTAAACAGCTCTTCATTTTCTGGCTTTATTTTTATGCTAACAAATTTGTTCTCTGAAAAGTGTCCACAAAGCCAAGTCTCTGATTAACACCTTTGTAGGGATGGTTTTTCACCTATTACTAAATTAAACTTGCTTCATTGGAAAGGCAGCAACATGCATCCTCATTTCAATGTCTACTGAAATAATACAGGTTGACACCAGGAAACATTAACGCCACTGCATCCTTGCTGCTTTCTCATGTGGAAGTCTGTTTAATGTGAAAACAGGGTGATATCTAATTAGCACACAGGTAAGGAATTAAGAAAATCTTTATTTAAGGGTGAAGATGTTTCTCACAAAATCGTTGCCCCAATGCATCATTGAAATTCAAGCTGGAAAGATGATTTTAATATATCACTTGTACATTTTGTATTGCTCTTCTGGTGACAATGTAGTTTGTTTTTGTCAATTACCATTTTAATAATAGGGTAAAGAAAATGAAGTGGATTTTTGAAAGAAAACAATACTGTCAATATACTATTAAAACAAATTAAAATGGTAAAAGTTATTGTACTTTAAGTAAAAATAAAAGAGCCAAAATATCAATCCCAGTTTTGGATCACTTTAACAAACAAAAAAATGCATATAGCAGAGGATAGTTTCAATCTGCCTACCTCTGGGTTATGGGCCCAGCATGCTTCCATTGCTGTACTCTGCTGCACATGTAAGTGCAAGATATCCTGAAGCACTCACTCATCATGGGAAAGTACCAATGTGTTTCTTCGTTGGTTGATAGAAGAAACATCTTACAAAAACTCTCCAGATTATTGACTTTTTTAAGTTTTTCTAGGAAACGTTTTAGATGAATGCTTATTAGCATTTGTCAGTATGTACTTTTGCAAAGTGTCTCTGTGGCGCAATCAGTTAGTGTGTAAGGCTATTAACCAAAAGGTTGGTGGTTCAATCCCACCCAGGGACGTAATTGACCTTGTTATCAGATTTTGGTGATCTTTAAGTAGACAAGTCAAATTTCATACCCCCTGTTATGGTGTAGGGTACCTGGCCTTCTCTGATGTAATCAGAGTTAGATTTGATTCAGTGATTTTATAAAAACATCTAGGAAGCACAATTTAGCAGTGGGTTGCAGAGAAAAAGAAATATGCTGGCAAAAAAATCAAATTGCGTGATTAAACAGCTCTTCATTTTCTGGCTTTATTTTTATGCTAACAAATTTGTTCTCTGAAAAGTGTCCACAAAGCCAAGTCTCTGATTAACACCTTTGTAGGGATGGTTTTTCACCTATTACTAAATTAAACTTGCTTCATTGGAAAGGCAGCAAGATGCATCCTCATTTCAATGTCTACTGAAATAATACAGGTTGACACCAGGAAACATTAACGCCACTGCATCCTTGCTGCTTTCTCATGTGGAAGTCTGTTTAATGTGAAAACAAGGTGATATCTAATTAGCACACAGGTAAGGAATTAAGAAAATCTTTATTTAAGGGTGAAGATGTTTCTCACAAAATCGTTGCCCCAATGCATCATTGAAATTCAAGCTGGAAAGATGATTTTAATATATCACTTGTACATTTTGTATTGCTCTTCTGGTGACAATGTAGTTTGTTTTTGTCAATTACCATTTTAATAATAGGGTAAAGAAAATTAAGTGGATTTTTGAAAGAAAACAATACTGTCAATATACTATTAAAACAAATTAAAATGGTAAAAGTTATTGTACTTTAAGTAAAAATAAAAGAGCAAAAATATCAATCCCAGTTTTGGATTACTTTAATTAACAAAAAAAATGCATATAGCAAAGGATAGTTTCAATCTGCCTATCTCTGGGTTATGGGCCCAGCATGCTTCCATTGCAGTACTCTGCTGCACATGTAAGTGCAAGAGATCCTGAAGCACTCACTCATCATGGGAAAGTACCAATGTGTTTCTTCATTGGTTGATGGAAGAAACATCTTACAAAAACTCTCCAGATTATTGACTTTTTAAAGTTTTTCTAGGAAACTTTCTTGATGAATGCTTATTAGCCTTTGTCAGTATGTACTTCTTGCAAAGTGTCTCTGTGGTGCAATTGGTTAGTGTGTAAGGTTATTAACCAAAAGGTTGGTGGTTCAATCCCACCCAGGAACGTAATTGACCTTGTGATCAGATTTTGGTGATATTTAAGTAGACAAGTCAAAATTTCAAACCCCCTCTTATTGTGTAGGGTACCTGGCCTTCTCTGATGTAATCAGAGTTAGATTTGATTCAGTGATTTTATAAAAAACAGCTAGGAAGCACAATTTAGCAGTGGGTTGCAGAGAAAAAAAATATGCTGGCAAAAAAATCAAATTGCGTGATTAAACAGCTCTTCATTTTCTGGCTTTATTTTTATGCTAACAAATTTGTTCTCTGAAAAGTGTCCACAAAGCCAAGTCTCTGATTAACACCTTTGTAGGGATGGTTTTTCACCTATTACTAAATTAAACTTGCTTCATTGGAAAGGCAGCAAGATGCATCCTCATTTCAATGTCTACTGAAATAATACAGGTTGACACCAGGAAACATTAACGCCACTGCATCCTTGCTGCTTTCTCATGTGGAAGTCTGTTTAATGTGAAAACAAGGTGATATCTAATTAGCACACAGGTAAGGAATTAAGAAAATCTTTATTTAAGGGTGAAGATGTTTCTCACAAAATTGTTGACCCAATGCATCATTGAAATTCAAGCTGGAAAGATGATTTTAATATATCACTTGTACATTTTGTATTGCTCTTCTGGTGACAATGTAGTTTGTTTTTGTCAATTACCATTTTAATAATAGGGTAAAGAAAATGAAGTGGATTTTTGAAAAAAAACAATACTGTCAATATACTATTAAAACAAATTAAAATGGTAAAAGTTATTGTACTTTAAGTAAAAATAAAAGAGACAAAATATCAATCCCAGTTTTGGATTACTTTAATTAACAAAAAAAATGCATATAGCAGAGGATAGTTTCAATCTGCCTACCTCTGGGTTATGGGCCCAGCATGCTTCCATTGCAGTACTCTGCTGCACATGTAAGTGCAAGAGATCCTGAAGCACTCACTCATCATGGGAAAGTACCAATGTGTTTCTTCGTTGGTTGATGGAAGAAACATCTTACAAAAACTCTCCAGATTATTGACTTTTTAAAGTTTTTCTAGGAAACGTTTTAGATGAATGCTTATTAGCCTTTGTCAGTATGGACTTTTGCAAAGTGTCTCTGTGGCGCAATCCGTTAGTATGTACGGCTATTAACCATAAGGTTGGTGGTTCAATCCCACCCAGGGACCTAATTGACCTTGTTATCAGATTTTGGTGATCTTTAAGTAGACAAGTCAAAATTTCAAACCCCCTGTTATGGTGTAGGGTACCTGGCCTTCTCTGATGTAATCAGAGTTAGATTTGATTCAGGGATTTTATAAAAACAGCTAGGAAGCACAATTTAGCAGTGGGTTGCAGAGAAAAAAAATATGCTGGCAGAAAAATCCAATTGAGTGATTAAACAGCTCTTCATTTTCTGGCTTTATTTTTATGCTAACAAATTTGTTCTCTGAAAAGTGTCCACAAAGCCAAGTCTCTGATTAACACCTTTGTAAGGATGGTTTTTCACCAATTACTAAATTAAACTTGCTTCATTGGAAAGGCAGCAAGATGCATCCTCATTTCAATGTCTACTGAAATAATACAAGTTGACACCAGGAAACATTAACGCCACTGCATCCTTGCTGCTTTCTCATGTGGAAGTCTGTTTATTATGAAAACAAGGTGATATCTAATTAGCACACAGGTAAGGAATTAAGAAAATCTTTATTTAAGGGTGAAGATGTTTCTCACAAAATCGTTGCCCCAATGCATCATTGAAATTCAAGCTGGAAATATGATTTTAATATATCACTTGTACATTTTGTATTGCTCTTCTGGTGACAATGTAGTTTGTTTTTGTCAATTACCATTTTAATAATAGGGTAAAGAAAATGAAGTGGATTTTTGAAAGAAAACAATACTGTCAATATACTATTAAAACAAATTAAAATGGTAAAAGTTATTGTACTTTAAGTAAAAATAAAAGAGCCAAAATATCAATCCCAGTTTTGGATTACTTTAATTAACAAAAAAAAAATGCATATAGCAGAGGATAGTTTCAATCTGCCTACCTCTGGGTTATGGGCCCAGCATGCTTCCATTGCAGTACTCTGCTGCACATGTAAGTGCAAGAGATCCTGAAGCACTCACTCATCATGGGAAAGTACCAATGTGTTTCTTCGTTGGTTGATGGAAGAAACATCTTACAAAAACTCTCCAGATTATTGACTTTTTAAAGTTTTTCTAGGAAACGTTTTAGATGAATGCTTATTAGCCTTTGTCAGTATGAACTTTTGCAAAGTGTCTCTGTGGCGCAATCAGTTAGTATGTATGGCTATTAACCAAAAGGTTGGTGGTTCAATCCCACCCAGGGACCTAATTGACCTTGTTATCAGATTTTGGTGATCTTTAAGTAGACAAGTCAAATTTCATACCCCCTGTTATGGTGTAGGGTACCTGGCCTTCTCTGATGTAATCAGAGTTAGATTTGATTCAGTGATTTTATAAAAACATCTAGGAAGCACAATTTAGCAGTGGGTTGCAGAGAAAAAGAAATATGCTGGCAAAAAAATCAAATTGCGTGATTAAACAGCTCTTCATTTTCTGGCTTTATTTTTATGCTAACAAATTTGTTCTCTGAAAAGTGTCCACAAAGCCAAGTCTCTGATTAACACCTTTGTAGGGATGGTTTTTCACCTATTACTAAATTAAACTTGCTTCATTGGAAAGGCAGCAACATGCATCCTCATTTCAATGTCTACTGAAATAATACAGGTTGACACCAGGAAACATTAACGCCACTGCATCCTTGCTGCTTTCTCATGTGGAAGTCTGTTTAATGTGAAAACAAGGTGATATCTAATTAGCACACAGGTAAGGAATTAAGAAAATCTTTATTTAAGGGTGAAGATGTTTCTCACAAAATCGTTGCCCCAATGCATCATTGAAATTCAAGCTGGAAAGATAATTTTAATATATCACTTGTACATTTTGTATTGCTCTTCTGGTGACAATGTAGTTTGTTTTTGTCAATTACCATTTTAATAATAGGGTAATGAAAATGAAGTGGATTTTTGAAAGAAAACAATACTGTCAATATACTATTAAAAAAAATTAAAATGGTAAAAGTTATTGTACTTTAAGTAAAAATAAAAGAGCCAAAATATCAATCCCAGTTTTGGATTACTTTAACAAACAAAAAAATGCATATAGCAGAGGATAGTTTCAATCTGCCTACCTCTGGGTTATGGGCCCAGCATGCTTCCATTGCTGTACTCTGCTGCACATGTAAGTGCAAGAGATCCTGAAGCACTCACTCATCATGGGAAAGTACCAATGTGTTTCTTCGTTGGTTGATAGAAGAAACATCTTACAAAAACTCTCCAGATTATTGACTTTTTTTAATTTTTCTAGGAAACGTTTTAGATGAATGCTTATTAGCATTTGTCAGTATGTACTTTTGCAAAGTGTCTCTGTGGCACAATCAGTTAGTGTGTAAGGCTATTAACCAAAAGGTTGGTGGTTCAATCCCACCCAGGGACGTGATTGACCTTGTTATCAGATTTTGGTGATCTTTAAGTAGACAAGTCAAATTTCATACCCCCTGTTATGGTGTAGGGTACCTGGCCTTCTCTGATGTAATCAGAGTTAGATTTGATTCAGTGATTTTATAAAAACATCTAGGAAGCACAATTTAGCAGTGGGTTGCAGAGAAAAAGAAATATGCTGGCAAAAAAATCAAATTGCATGATTAAACAGCTCTTCATTTTCTGGCTTTATTTTTATGCTAACAAATTTGTTCTCTGAAAAGTGTCCACAAAGCCAAGTCTCTGATTAACACCTTTGTAGGGATGGTTTTTCACCTATTACTAAATTAAACTTGCTTCATTGGAAAGGCAGCAAGATGCATCCTCATTTCAATGTCTACTGAAATAATACAGGTTGACACCAGGAAAAATTAACGCCACTGCATCCTTGCTGCTTTCTCATGTGGAAGTCTGTTTAATGTGAAAACAAGGTGATATCTAATTAGCACACAGGTAAGGAATTAAGAAAATCTTTATTTAAGGGTGAAGATGTTTCTCACAAAATCGTTGCCCCAATGCATCATTGAAATTCAAGCTGGAAAGATGATTTTAATATATCACTTGTACATTTTGTATTGCTCTTCTGGTGACAATGTAGTTTGTTTTTGTCAATTACCATTTTAATAATAGGGTAAAGAAAATTAAGTGGATTTTTGAAAGAAAACAATACTGTCAATATACTATTAAAACAAATTAAAATGGTAAAAGTTATTGTACTTTAAGTAAAAATAAAAGAGCAAAAATATCAATCCCAGTTTTGGATTACTTTAATTAACAAAAAAAATGCATATAGCAAAGGATAGTTTCAATCTGCCTATCTCTGGGTTATGGGCCTAGCATGCTTCCATTGCAGTACTCTGCTGCACATGTAAGTGCAAGAGATCCTGAAGCACTCACTCATCATGGGAAAGTACCAATGTGTTTCTTCATTGGTTGATGGAAGAAACATCTTACAAAAACTCTCCAGATTATTGACTTTTTAAAGTTTTTCTAGGAAACGTTCTTGATGAATGCTTATTAGCCTTTGTCAGTACGGACTTCTTGCAAAGTGTCTCTGTGGTGCAATTGGTTAGTGTGTAAGGTTATTAACCAAAAGGTTGGTGGTTCAATCCCACCCAGGAACGTAATTGACCTTGTGATCAGATTTTGGTGATATTTAAGTAGACAAGTCAAAATTTCAAACCCCCTCTTATTGTGTAGGGTACCTGGCCTTCTCTGATGTAATCAGAGTTAGATTTGATTCAGTGATTTTATAAAAAACAGCTAGGAAGCACAATTTAGCAGTGGGTTGCAGAGAAAAAAAATATGCTGCCAAAAAAATCAAATTGCGTGATTAAACAGCTCTTCATTTTCTGGCTTTATTTTTATGCTAACAAATTTGTTCTCTGAAAAGTGTCCACAAAGCCAAGTCTCTGATTAACACCTTTGTAGGGATGGTTTTTCACCTATTACTAAATTAAACTTGCTTCATTGGAAAGGCAGCAAGATGCATCCTCATTTCAATGTCTACTGAAATAATACAGGTTGACACCAGGAAACATTAACGCCACTGCATCCTTGCTGCTTTCTCATGTGGAAGTCTGTTTAATGTGAAAACAAGGTGATATCTAATTAGCACACAGGTAAGGAATTAAGAAAATCTTTAATTAAGGGTGAAGATGTTTCTCACAAAATCGTTGCCCCAATGCATCATTGAAATTCAAGCTGGAAAGATGATTTTAATATATCACTTGTACATTTTGTATTGCTCTTCTGGTGACAATGTAGTTTGTTTTTGTCAATTACCATTTTAATAATAGGGTAAAGAAAATGAAGTGGATTTTTGAAAGAAAACAATACTGTCAATGTACTATTAAAACAAATTAAAATGGTAAAAGTTATTGTACTTTAAGTAAAAATAAAAGAGCCAAAATATCAATCCCAGTTTTGGATTACTTTAATTAGCAAAAAAAAATGCATATAGCAGAGGATAGTTTCAATCTGCCTACCTCTGGCTTATGGGCCCAGCATGCTTCCATTACTGTACTCTGCTGCACATGTAAGTGCAAGAGATCCTGAAGCACTCACTCATCATGGGAAAGTACCAATGTGTTTCTTCGTTGGTTGATGGAAGAAACATCTTACAAAAACTCTCCAGATTATTGACTTTTTAAAGTTTTTCTAGGAAACGTTTTAGATGAATGCTTATTAGCCTTTGTCAGTAGGAACTTTTGCAAAGTGTCTCTGTGGCGCAATCAGTTAGTATGTACGGCTATTAACCAAAAGGTTGGTGGTTCAATCCCACCAAGGGACCTAATTGACCTTGTTATCAGATTTTGGTGATCTTTAAGTAGACAAGTCAAATTTCATACCCCCTGTTATGGTGTAGGGTACCTGGCCTTCTCTGATGTAATCAGAGTTAGATTTGATTCAGTGATTTTATAAAAACATCTAGGAAGCGCAATTTAGCAGTGGGTTGCAGAGAAAAAGAAATATGCTGGCAAAAAAATCAAATTGCGTGATTAAACAGCTCTTCATTTTCTGGCTTTATTTTTATGCTAACAAATTTGTTCTCTGAAAAGTGTCCACAAAGCCAAGTCTCTGATTAACACCTTTGTAGGGATGGTTATTCACCTATTACTAAATTAAACTTGCTTCATTGGAAAGGCAGCAAGATGCATCCTCATTTCAATGTCTACTGAAATAATACAGGTTGATACCAGGAAACATTAACGCCACTGCATCCTTGCTGCTTTCTCATGTGGAAGTCTGTTTAATATGAAAACAAGATGATATCTAATTAGCACACAGGTAAAGAATTAAGAAAATCTTTATGTAAGGGTGAAGATGTTTCTCACAAAATTGTTGACCCAATGCATCATTGAAATTCAAGCTGGAAAGATGATTTTAATATATCACTTGTACATTTTGTATTGCTCTTCTGGTGACAATGTAGTTTGTTTTTGTCAATTACCATTTTAATAATAGGGTAAAGAAAATGAAGTGGATTTCTGAAAGAAAACAATACTGTCAATATACTATTAAAACAAATTAAAATGGTAAAAGTTATTGTACTTTAAGTAAAAATAAAAGAGCCAAAATATCAATCCCAATTTTGGATTACTTTAATTAACAAAAAAAAAATGCATATAGCAGAGGATAGTTTCAATCTGCCTACCTCTGGGTTATGGGCCCAGCATGCTTCCATTGCAGTACTCTGCTGCACATGTAAGTGCAAGAGATCCTGAAGCACTCACTCATCATGGGAAAGTACCAATGTGTTTCTTCGTTGGTTGATGGAAGAAACATCTTACAAAAACTCTCCAGATTATTGACTTTTTAAAGTTTTTCTAGGAAACGTTTTAGATGAATGCTTATTAGCCTTTGTCAGTATGAACTTTTGCAAAGTGTCTCTGTGGCGCAATCAGTTAGTATGTACGGCTATTAACCAAAAGGTTGGTGGTTCAATCCCACCCAGGGACCTAATTGACCTTGTTATCAGATTTTGGTGATCTTTAAGTAGACAAGTCAAATTTCATATTCCCTGTTATGGTGTAGGGTACCTGGCCTTCTCTGATGTAATCAGAGTTAGATTTGATTCAGTGATTTTATAAAAACATCTAGGAAGCACAATTTAGCAGTGGGTTGCAGAGAAAAAGAAATATGCTGGCAAAAAAATCAAATTGCGTGATTAAACAGCTCTTCATTTTCTGGCTTTATTTTTATGCTAACAAATTTGTTCTCTGAAAAGTGTCCACAAAGCCAAGTCTCTGATTAACACCTTTGTAGGGATGGTTTTTCACCTATTACTAAATTAAACTTGCTTCATTGGAAAGGCAGCAAGATGCATCCTCATTTCAATGTCTACTGAAATAATACAGGTTGATACCAGGAAACATTAACGCCACTGCATCCTTGCTGCTTTCTCATGTGGAAGTCTGTTTAATATGAAAACAAGGTGATATCTAATTAGCACACAGGTAAAGAATTAAGAAAATCTTTATTTAAGGGCGAAGATGTTTCTCACAAACTCGTTGCCCCAATGCATCATTGAAATTCAAGCTGGAAAGATGATTTTAATATATCACTTGTACATTTTGAATTGCTCTTCTGGTGACAATGTAGTTTGTTTTTGTCAATTACCATTTAAATAATAGGGTAAAGAAAATTAAGTGGATTTTTGAAAGAAAACAATACTGTCAATATACTATTAAAACAAATTAAAATGGTAAAAGTTATTGTACTTTAAGTAAAAATAAAAGAGCCAAAATATCAATCCCAGTTTTGGATTACTTTAATTAACAAACAAAAAAATGCATATAGCAGAGGATAGTTTCAATCTGCCTACCTCTGGGTTATGGGCCCAGCATGCTTCCATTGCTGTACTCTGCTGCACATGTAAGTGCAAGAGATCCTGAAGCACTCACTCATCATGGGAAAGTACCAATGTGTTTCTTCGTTGGTTGATAGAAGAAACATCTTACAAAAACTCTCCAGATTATTGACTTTTTTAAGTTTTTCTAGGAAACGTTTTAGATGAATGCTTATTAGCATTTGTTAGTATGTACTTTTGCAAAGTGTCTCTGTGGTGCAATCAGTTAGTGTGTAAGGCTATTAACCAAAAGGTTGGTGGTTCAATCCCACCCAGGGACGTAATTGACCTTGTTATCAGATTTTGGTGATCTGTAAGTAGACAAGTCAAATTTCATACCCCCTTGTTATGGTGTAGGGTACCTGGCCTTCTCTGATGTAATCAGAGTTTGATTTGATTCAGTGATTTTATAAAAACATCTAGGAAGCACAATTTAGCAGTGGGTTGCAGAGAAAAATAAATATGCTGGCAAAAAAATCAAATTGCGTGATTAAACAGCTCTTCATTTTCTGGCTTTATTTTTATGCTAACAAATTTGTTCTCTGAAAAGTGTCCACAAAGCCAAGTCTCTGATTAACACCTTTGTAGGGATGGTTTTTCACCTATTACTAAATTAAACTTGCTTCATTGGAAAGGCAGCAAGATGCATCCTCATTTCAATGTCTACTGAAATAATACAGGTTGACACCAGGAAACATTAACGCCACTGCATCCTTGCTGCTTTCTCATGTGGAAGTCTGTTTAATGTGAAAACAAGGTGATATCTAATTAGCACACAGGTAAGGAATTAAGAAAATCTTTATTTAAGGGTGAAGATGTTTCTCACAAAATCGTTGCCCCAATGCATCATTGAAATTCAAGCTGGAAAGATGATTTTAATATATCACTTGTACATTTTGTATTGCTCTTCTGGTGACAATGTAGTTAGTTTTTGTCAATTACCATTTTAATAATAGGGTAAAGAAAATTAAGTGGATTTTTGAAAGAAAACAATACTGTCAATATACTATTAAAACAAATTAAAATGGTAAAAGTTATTGTACTTTAAGTAAAAATAAAAGAGCCAAAATATCAATCCCAGTTTTGGATTACTTTAATTAACAAAAAAAAAAAAAAAAGCATACAGCAGAGGATAGTTTCAATCTGCCTACCTCTGGGTTATGAGCCCAGCATGCTTCCATTACTGTACTCTGCTGCACATGTAAGTGCAAGAGATCCTGAAGCACTCACTCATCATGGGGAAGTACCAATGTGTTTCTTCGTTGGTTGATGGAAGAAACATCTTACATAAACTCTCCAGATTATTGACTTTTTAAAGTTTTTCTAGGAAACGTTTTAGATGAATGCTTATTAGCCCTTGTCAGTATATACTTTCGCAATGTGTCTCTGTGGCGCAATCAGTTAGTGTGTACGGCTATTAACCAAAAGGTTGGTGGTTCAATCCCACCCAGGTACGTAATTGACCTTGTTGTCAGATTTTGGTGATCTTTAAGTAGACAAGTCAAAATTTCAAACCCCCTGTTATGGTGTAGGGTACCTGGCCTTCTCTGATGTAATCAGAGTTAGATTTGATTCAGTGATTTTATAAAAACATCTAGGAAGCACAATTTAGCAGTGGGTTGCAGAGAAAAAGAAATATGCTGGCAAAAAAATCCATTTGAGTGATTAAACAGCTCTTCATTTTCTGGCTTTATTTTTATGCTAACAAATTTGTTCTCTGAAAAGTGTCCACAAAGCCAAGTCTCTGATTAACACCTTTGTAGGGATGGTTTTTCACCTATTACTAAATTAAACTTGCTTCATTGGAAAGGCAGCAAGATGCATCCTCATTTCAATGTCTACTGAAATAATACAGGTTGACACCAGGAAACATTAACGCCACTGCATCCTTGCTGCTTTCTCATGTGGAAGTCTGTTTAATGTGAAAAACAAGGTGATATCTAATTAGCACACAGGTAAGGAATTAAGAAAATCTTTATTTAAGGGTGAAGATGTTTCTCACAAAATCGTTGCCCCAATGCATCATTGAAATTCAAGCTGGAAAGATGATTTTAATATATCACTTGTACATTTTGTATTGCTCTTCTGGTGACAATGTAGTTAGTTTTTGTCAATTACCATTTTAATAATAGGGTAAAGAAAATTAAGTGGATTTTTGAAAGAAAACAATACTGTCAATATACTATTAAAACAAATTAAAATGGTAAAAGTTATTGTACTTTAAGTAAAAATAAAAGAGCCAAAATATCAATCCCGGTTTTGGATTACTTTAATTAACAAACAAAAAAATGCATATAGCAGAGGATAGTTTCAATCTGCCTACCTCTGGGTTAATGGGCCCAGCATGCTTCCATTGCTGTACTCTGCTGCACATGTAAGTGCAAGAGATCCTGAAGCACTCACTCATCATGGGAAAGTACCAATGTGTTTCTTCGTTGGTTGATAGAAGAAACATCTTACAAAAACTCTCCAGATTATTGACTTTTTTAAGTTTTTCTAGGAAACGTTTTAGATGAATGCTTATTAGCATTTGTTAGTATGTACTTTTGCAAAGTGTCTCTGTGGTGCAATCAGTTAGTGTGTAAGGCTATTAACCAAAAGGTTGGTGGTTCAATCCCACCCAGGGACGTAATTGACCTTGTTATCAGATTTTGGTGATCTGTAAGTAGACAAGTCAAATTTCATACCCCCCTTGTTATGGTGTAGGGTACCTGGCCTTCTCTGATGTAATCAGAGTTAGATTTGATTCAGTGATTTTATAAAAACATCTAGGAAGCACAATTTAGCAGTGGGTTGCAGAGAAAAAGAAATATGCTGGCAAAAAAAATCAAATTGCGTGATTAAACAGCTCTTCATTTTCTGGCTTTATTTTTCTGCTAACAAATTTGTTCTCTGAAAAGTGTCCACAAAGCCAAGTCTCTGATTAACACCTTTGTAGGGATGGTTTTTCACCCTATTACTAAATTAAACTTGCTTCATTGGAAAGGCAGCAAGATGCATCCTCATTTCAATGTCTACTGAAATAATACAGGTTGACACCAGGAAACATTAACGCCACTGCATCCTTGCTGCTTTCTCATGTGGAAGTCTGTTTAATGTGAAAACAAGGTGATATCTAATTAGCACACAGGTAAGGAATTAAGAAAATCTTTATTTAAGGGTGAAGATGTTTCTCACAAAATCGTTGCCCCAATGCATCATTGAAATTCAAGCTGGAAAGATGATTTTAATATATCACTTGTACATTTTGTATTGCTCTTCTGGTGACAATGTAGTTAGTTTTTGTCAATTACCATTTTAATAATAGGGTAAAGAAAATTAAGTGGATTTTTGAAAGAAAACAATACTGTCAATATACTATTAAAACAAATTAAAATGGTAAAAGTTATTGTACTTTAAGTAAAAATAAAAGAGCCAAAATATCAATCCAGTTTTGGATTACTTTAATTAACAAAAAAAAAAAAAAAAAAAGCATACAGCAGAGGATAGTTTCAATCTGCCTACCTCTGGGTTATGAGCCCAGCATGCTTCCATTACTGTACTCTGCTGCACATGTAAGTGCAAGAGATCCTGAAGCACTCACTCATCATGGGGAAGTACCAATGTGTTTCTTCGTTGGTTGATGGAAGAAACATCTTACATAAACTCTCCAGATTATTGACTTTTTAAAGTTTTTCTAGGAAACGTTTTAGATGAATGCTTATTAGCCCTTGTCAGTATATACTTTCGCAATGTGTCTCTGTGGCGCAATCAGTTAGTGTGTACGGCTATTAACCAAAAGGTTGGTGGTTCAATCCCACCCAGGTACGTAATTGACCTTGTTGTCAGATTTTGGTGATCTTTAAGTAGACAAGTCAAAATTTCAAACCCCCTGTTATGGTGTAGGGTACCTGGCCTTCTCTGATGTAATCAGAGTTAGATTTGATTCAGTGATTTATAAAAACATCTAGGAAGCACAATTTAGCAGTGGGTTGCAGAGAAAAAGAAATATGCTGGCAAAAAAATCCATTTGAGTGATTAAACAGCTCTTCATTTTCTGGCTTTATTTTTATGCTAACAAATTTGTTCTCTGAAAAGTGTCCACAAAGCAAGTCTCTGATTAACACCTTTGTAGGGATGGTTTTTCACCTATTACTAAATTAAACTTGCTTCATTGGAAAGGCAGCAAGATGCATCCTCATTTCAATGTCTACTGAAATAATACAGGTTGACACCAGGAAACATTAACGCCACTGCATCCTTGCTGCTTTCTCATGTGGAAGTCTGTTTAATGTGAAAACAAGGTGATATCTAATTAGCACACAGGTAAGGAATTAAGAAAATCTTTATTTAAGGGTGAAGATGTTTCTCACAAAATCGTTGCCCCAATGCATCATTGAAATTCAAGCTGGAAAGATGATTTTAATATATCACTTGTACATTTTGTATTGCTCTTCTGGTGACAATGTAGTTTGTTTTTGTCAATTACCATTTTAATAATAGGGTAAAGAAAATGAAGTGGATTTCTGAAAGAAAACAATACTGTCAATATACTATTAAAACAAATTAAAATGGTAAAAGTTATTGTACTTTAAGTAAAAATAAAAGAGCCAAAATATCAATCCCAATTTTGGATTACTTTAATTAACAAAAAAAAAATGCATATAGCAGAGGATAGTTTCAATCTGCCTACCTCTGGGTTATGGGCCCAGCATGCTTCCATTGCAGTACTCTGCTGCACATGTAAGTGCAAGAGATCCTGAAGCACTCACTCATCATGGGAAAGTACCAATGTGTTTCTTCGTTGGTTGATGGAAGAAACATCTTACAAAAACTCTCCAGATTATTGACTTTTTAAAGTTTTTCTAGGAAACGTTTTAGATGAATGCTTATTAGCCTTTGTCAGTATGAACTTTTGCAAAGTGTCTCTGTGGCGCAATCAGTTAGTATGTACGGCTATTAACCAAAAGGTTGGTGGTTCAATCCCACCCAGGGACCTAATTGACCTTGTTATCAGATTTTGGTGATCTTTAAGTAGACAAGTCAAATTTCATATTCCCTGTTATGGTGTAGGGTACCTGGCCTTCTCTGATGTAATCAGAGTTAGATTTGATTCAGTGATTTTATAAAAACATCTAGGAAGCACAATTTAGCAGTGGGTTGCAGAGAAAAAGAAATATGCTGGCAAAAAAATCAAATTGCGTGATTAAACAGCTCTTCATTTTCTGGCTTTATTTTTATGCTAACAAATTTGTTCTCTGAAAAGTGTCCACAAAGCCAAGTCTCTGATTAACACCTTTGTAGGGATGGTTTTTCACCTATTACTAAATTAAACTTGCTTCATTGGAAAGGCAGCAAGATGCATCCTCATTTCAATGTCTACTGAAATAATACAGGTTGACACCAGGAAACATTAACGCCACTGCATCCTTGCTGCTTTCTCATGTGGAGGTCTGTTTAATGTGAAAACAAGGTGATATCTAATTAGCACACAGGTAAGGAATTAAGAAAATCTTTATTTAAGGGTGAAGATGTTTCTCACAAAATCGTTGCCCCAATGCATCATAGAAATTCAAGCTGGAAAGATGATTTTAATATATCACTTGTACATTTTGTATTGCTCTTCTGGTGACAATGTAGTTAGTTTTTGTCAATTACCATTTTAATAATAGGGTAAAGAAAATTAAGTGGATTTTTGAAAGAAAACAATACTGTCAATATACTATTAAAACAAATTAAAATGGTAAAAGTTATTGTACTTTAAGTAAAAATAAAAGAGCCAAAATATCAATCCCAGTTTTGGATTACTTTAATTAACAAAAAAAAAAAAAGCATACAGCAGAGGATAGTTTCAATCTGCCTACCTCTGGGTTATGAGCCCAGCATGCTTCCATTGCAGTACTCTGCTGCACATGTAAGTGCAAGAGATCCTGAAGCACTCACTCATCATGGGAAAGTACCAATGTGTTTCTTCGTTGGTTGATGGAAGAAACATCTTACAAAAACTCTCCAGATTATTGACTTTTTAAAGTTTTTCTAGGAGACGTTTTAGATGAATGCTTATTAGCCCCTGTCAGTATATACTTTCGCAATGTGTCTCTGTGGCGCAATCAGTTAGTGTGTACGGCTATTAACCAAAAGGTTGGTGGTTCAATCCCACCCAGGGACCTAATTGACCTTGTTATCAGATTTTGGTGATCTTTAAGTAGACAAGTCAAATTTCATATTCCCTGTTATGGTGTAGGGTACCTGGCCTTCTCTGATGTAATCAGAGTTAGATTTGATTCAGTGATTTTATAAAAACATCTAGGAAGCACAATTTAGCAGTGGGTTGCAGAGAAAAAGAAATATGCTGGCAAAAAAATCAAATTGCGTGATTAAATAGCTCTTCATTTTCTGGCTTTATTTTTATGCTAACAAATTTGTTCTCTGAAAAGTGTCCACAAAGCCAAGTCTCTGATTAACACCTTTGTAGGGATGGTTTTTCACCTATTACTAAATTAAACTTGCTTCATTGGAAAGGCAGCAAGATGCATCCTCATTTCAATGTCTACTGAAATAATACAGGTTGACACCAGGAAACATTAACGCCACTGCATCCTTGCTGCTTTCTCATGTGGAAGTCTGTTTAATGTGAAAACAAGGTGATATCTAATTAGCACACAGGTAAGGAATTAAGAAAATCTTTATTTAAGGGTGAAGATGTTTCTCACAAAATTGTTGCCCCAATGCATCATTGAAATTCAAGCTGGAAAGATGATTTTAATATATCACTTGTACATTTTGTATTGCTCTTCTGGTGACAATGTAGTTTGTTTTTGTCAATTACCATTTTAATAATAGGGTAAAGAAAATGAAGTGGATTTCTGAAAGAAAACAATACTGTCAATATACTATTAAAACAAATTAAAATGGTAAAAGTTATTGTACTTTAAGTAAAAATAAAAGAGCCAAAATATCAATCCCAATTTTGGATTACTTTAATTAACAAAAAAAAATGCATATAGCAGAGGATAGTTTCAATCTGCCTACCTCTGGGTTATGGGCCCAGCATGCTTCCATTGCAGTACTCTGCTGCACATGTAAGTGCAAGAGATCCTGAAGCACTCACTCATCATGGGAAAGTACCAATGTGTTTCTTCGTTGGTTGATGGAAGAAACATCTTACAAAAACTCTCCAGATTATTGACTTTTTAAAGTTTTTCTAGGAAACGTTTTAGATGAATGCTTATTAGCCTTTGTCAGTATGAACTTTTGCAAAGTGTCTCTGTGGCGCAATCAGTTAGTATGTACGGCTATTAACCAAAGGGTTGGTGGTTCAATCCCACCCAGGGACCTAATTGACCTTGTTATCAGATTTTGGTGATCTTTAAGTAGACAAGTCAAATTTCATATTCCCTGTTATGGTGTAGGGTACCTGGCCTTCTCTGATGTAATCAGAGTTAGATTTGATTCAGTGATTTTATAAAAACATCTAGGAAGCACAATTTAGCAGTGGGTTGCAGAGAAAAAGAAATATGCTGGCAAAAAAATCAAATTGCGTGATTAAACAGCTCTTCATTTTCTGGCTTTATTTTTATGCTAACAAATTTGTTCTCTGAAAAGTGTCCACAAAGCCAAGTCTCTGATTAACACCTTTGTAGGGATGGTTTTTCACCTATTACTAAATTAAACTTGCTTCATTGGAAAGGCAGCAAGATGCATCCTCATTTCAATGTCTACTGAAATAATACAGGTTGACACCAGGAAACATTAACGCCACTGCATCCTTGCTGCTTTCTCATGTGGAAGTCTGTTTAATGTGAAAACAAGGTGATATCTAATTAGCACACAGGTAAGGAATTAAGAAAATCTTTATTTAAGGGTGAAGATGTTTCTCACAAAATCGTTGCCCCAATGCATCATTGAAATTCAAGCTGGAAAGATGATTTTAATATATCACTTGTACATTTTGTATTGCTCTTCTGGTGACAATGTAGTTAGTTTTTGTCAATTACCATTTTAATAATAGGGTACAGAAAATTAAGTGGATTTTTGAAAGAAAACAATACTGTCAATATACTATTAAAACAAATTAAAATGGTAAAAGTTATTGTACTTTAAGTAAAAATACAAGAGCCAAAATATCAATCCCAGTTTTGGATTACTTTAATTAACAAAAAAAAAAAAGCATACAGCAGAGGATAGTTTCAATCTGCCTACCTCTGGGTTATGAGCCCAGCATGCTTCCATTACTGTACTCTGCTGCACATGTAAGTGCAAGAGATCCTGAAGCACTCACTCATCATGGGAAAGTACCAATGTGTTTCTTCGTTGGTTGATGGAAGAAACATCTTACAAAAACTCTCCAGATTATTGACTTTTTAAAGTTTTTCTAGGAAACGTTTTAGATGAATGCTTATTAGCCCTTGTCAGTATATACTTTCGCAATTTGTCTCTGTGGCGCAATCAGTTAGTGTGTACGGCTATTAACCAAAAGGTTGGTGGTTCAATCCCACCCAGGTACGTAATTGACCTTGTTGTCAGATTTTGGTGATCTTTAAGTAGACAAGTCAAAATTTCAAACCCCCTGTTATGGTGTAGGGTACCTGGCCTTCTCTGATGTAATCAGAGTTAGATTTGATTCAGTGATTTTATAAAAACATCTAGGAAGCACAATTTAGCAGTGGGTTGCAGAGAAAAAGAAATATGCTGGCAAAAAAATCCATTTGAGTGATTAAACAGCTCTTCATTTTCTGGCTTTATTTTTATGCTAACAAATTTGTTCTCTGAAAAGTGTCCACAAAGCCAAGTCTCTGATTAACACCTTTGTAGGGATGGTTTTCACCTATTACTAAATTAAACTTGCTTCATTGGAAAGGCAGCAAGATGCATCCTCATTTCAATGTCTACTGAAATAATACAGGTTGACACCAGGAAACATTAACGCCACTGCATCCTTGCTGCTTTCTCATGTGGAAGTCTGTTTAATGTGAAAACAAGGTGATATCTAATTAGCACACAGGTAAGGAATTAAGAAAATCTTTATTTAAGGGTGAAGATGTTTCTCACAAAATCGTTGCCCCAATGCATCATTGAAATTCAAGCTGGAAAGATGATTTTAATATATCACTTGTACATTTTGTATTGCTCTTCTGGTGACAATGTAGTTTGTTTTTGTCAATTACCATTTTAATAATAGGGTAAAGAAAATGAAGTGGATTTCTGAAAGAAAACAATACTGTCAATATACTATTAAAACAAATTAAAATGGTAAAAGTTATTGTACTTTAAGTAAAAATAAAAGAGCCAAAATATCAATCCCAATTTTGGATTACTTTAATTAACAAAAAAAAAAGCATATAGCAGAGAATAGTTTCAATCTGCCTACCTCTGGGTTATGGGCCCAGCATGCTTCCATTGCAGTACTCTGCTGCACATGTAAGTGCAAGAGATCCTGAAGCACTCACTCATCATGGGAAAGTACCAATGTGTTTCTTCGTTGGTTGATGGAAGAAACATCTTACAAAAACTCTCCAGATTATTGACTTTTTAAAGTTTTTCTAGGAAACGTTTTAGATGAATGCTTATTAGCCTTTGTCAGTATGAACTTTTGCAAAGTGTCTCTGTGGCGCAATCAGTTAGTATGTACGGCTATTAACCAAAAGGTTGGTGGTTCAATCCCACCCAGGGACCTAATTGACCTTGTTATCAGATTTTGGTGATCTTTAAGTAGACAAGTCAAATTTCATATTCTCTGTTATGGTGTAGGGTACCTGGCCTTCTCTGATGTAATCAGAGTTAGATTTGATTCAGTGATTTTATAAAAACATCTAGGAAGCACAATTTAGCAGTGGGTTGCAGAGAAAAAGAAATATGCTGGCAAAAAAATCAAATTGCGTGATTAAACAGCTCTTCATTTTCTGGCTTTATTTTTATGCTAACAAATTTGTTCTCTGAAAAGTGTCCACAAAGCCAAGTCTCTGATTAACACCTTTGTAGGGATGGTTTTTCACCTATTACTAAATTAAACTTGCTTCATTGGAAAGGCAGCAAGATGCATCCTCATTTCAATGTCTACTGAAATAATACAGGTTGATACCAGGAAACATTAACGCCACTGCATCCTTGCTGCTTTCTCATGTGGAAGTCTGTTTAATATGAAAACAAGGTGATATCTAATTAGCACACAGGTAAAGAATTAAGAAAATCTTTATTTAAGGGCGAAGATGTTTCTCACAAACTCGTTGCCCCAATGCATCATTGAAATTCAAGCTGGAAAGATGATTTTAATATATCACTTGTACATTTTGAATTGCTCTTCTGGTGACAATGTAGTTTGTTTTTGTCAATTACCATTTAAATAATAGGGTAAAGAAAATTAAGTGGATTTTTGAAAGAAAACAATACTGTCAATATACTATTAAAACAAATTAAAATGGTAAAAGTTATTGTACTTTAAGTAAAAATAAAAGAGCCAAAATATCAATCCCGGTTTTGGATTACTTTAATTAACAAACAAAAAAATGCATATAGCAGAGGATAGTTTCAATCTGCCTACCTCTGGGTTATGGGCCCAGCATGCTTCCATTGCTGTACTCTGCTGCACATGTAAGTGCAAGAGATCCTGAAGCACTCACTCATCATGGGAAAGTACCAATGTGTTTCTTCGTTGGTTGATAGAAGAAACATCTTACAAAAACTCTCCAGATTATTGACTTTTTTAAGTTTTTCTAGGAAACGTTTTAGATGAATGCTTATTAGCATTTGTTAGTATGTACTTTTGCAAAGTGTCTCTGTGGCGCAATCAGTTAGTGTGTAAGGCTATTAACCAAAAGGTTGGTGGTTCAATCCCACCCAGGGACGTAATTGACCTTGTTATCAGATTTTGGTGATCTGTAAGTAGACAAGTCAAATTTCATACCCCCTTGTTATGGTGTAGGGTACCTGGCCTTCTCTGATGTAATCAGAGTTAGATTTGATTCAGTGATTTTATAAAAACATCTAGGAAGCACAATTTAGCAGTGGGTTGCAGAGAAAAAGAAATATGCTGGCAAAAAAATCAAATTGCGTGATTAAACAGCTCTTCATTTTCTGGCTTTATTTTTATGCTAACAAATTTGTTCTCTGAAAAGTGTCCACAAAGCCAAGTCTCTGATTAACACCTTTGTAGGGATGGTTTTTCACCTATTACTAAATTAAACTTGCTTCATTGGAAAGGCAGCAAGATGCATCCTCATTTCAATGTCTACTGAAATAATACAGGTTGACACCAGGAAACATTAACGCCACTGCATCCTTGCTGCTTTCTCATGTGGAAGTCTGTTTAATGTGAAAACAAGGTGATATCTAATTAGCACACAGGTAAGGAATTAAGAAAATCTTTATTTAAGGGTGAAGATGTTTCTCACAAAATCGTTGCCCCAATGCATCATTGAAATTCAAGCTGGAAAGATGATTTTAATATATCACTTGTACATTTTGTATTGCTCTTCTGGTGACAATGTAGTTAGTTTTTGTCAATTACCATTTTAATAATAGGGTAAAGAAAATAAAGTGGATTTTTGAAAGAAAACAATACTGTCAATATACTATTAAAACAAATTAAAATGGTAAAAGTTATTGTACTTTAAGTAAAAATAAAAGAGCCAAAATATCAATCCCAGTTTTGGATTACTTTAATTAACAAAAAAAAAAAAAAAAGCATACAGCAGAGGATAGTTTCAATCTGCCTACCTCTGGGTTATGAGCCCAGCATGCTTCCATTACTGTACTCTGCTGCACATGTAAGTGCAAGAGATCCTGAAGCACTCACTCATCATGGGGAAGTACCAATGTGTTTCTTCGTTGGTTGATGGAAGAAACATCTTACATAAACTCTCCAGATTATTGACTTTTTAAAGTTTTTCTAGGAAACGTTTTAGATGAATGCTTATTAGCCCTTGTCAGTATATACTTTCGCAATGTGTCTCTGTGGCGCAATCAGTTAGTGTGTACGGCTATTAACCAAAAGGTTGGTGGTTCAATCCCACCCAGGTACGTAATTGACCTTGTTGTCAGATTTTGGTGATCTTTAAGTAGACAAGTCAAAATTTCAAACCCCCTGTTATGGTGTAGGGTACCTGGCCTTCTCTGATGTCATCAGAGTTAGATTTGATTCAGTGATTTTATAAAAACATCTAGGAAGCACAATTTAGCAGTGGGTTGCAGAGAAAAAGAAATATGCTGGCAAAAAAATCCATTTGAGTGATTAAACAGCTCTTCATTTTCTGGCTTTATTTTTATGCTAACAAATTTGTTCTCTGAAAAGTGTCCACAAAGCCAAGTCTCTGATTAACACCTTTGTAGGGATGGTTTTTCACCTATTACTAAATTAAACTTGCTTCATTGGAAAGGCAGCAAGATGCATCCTCATTTCAATGTCTACTGAAATAATACAGGTTGACACCAGGAAACATTAACGCCACTGCATCCTTGCTGCTTTCTCATGTGGAAGTCTGTTTAATGTGAAAACAAGGTGATATCTAATTAGCACACAGGTAAGGAATTAAGAAAATCTTTATTTAAGGGTGAAGATGTTTCTCACAAAATCGTTGCCCCAATGCATCATTGAAATTCAAGCTGGAAAGATGATTTTAATATATCACTTGTACATTTTGTATTGCTCTTCTGGTGACAATGTAGTTTGTTTTTGTCAATTACCATTTTAATAATAGGGTAAAGAAAATGAAGTGGATTTCTGAAAGAAAACAATACTGTCAATGTACTATTAAAACAAATTAAAATGGTAAAAGTTATTGTACTTTAAGTAAAAATAAAAGAGCCAAAATATCAATCCCAGTTTTGGATTACTTTAATTAGCAAAAAAAAATGCATATAGCAGAGGATAGTTTCAATCTGCCTACCTCTGGGTTATGGGCCCAGCATGCTTCCATTGCAGTACTCTGCTGCACATGTAAGTGCAAGAGATCCTGAAGCACTCACTCATCATGGGAAAGTACCAATGTGTTTCTTCGTTGGTTGATGGAAGAAACATCTTACAAAAACTCTCCAGATTATTGACTTTTTAAAGTTTTTCTAGGAAACGTTTTAGATGAATGCTTATTAGCCTTTGTCAGTAGGAACTTTTGCAAAGTGTCTCTGTGGCGCAATCAGTTAGTGTGTAAGGCTATTAACCAAAAGGTTGGTGGTTCAATCCCACCCAGGGACGTAATTGACCTTGTTATCAGATTTTGGTGATCTGTAAGTAGACAAGTCAAATTTCATACCCCCTGTTATGGTGTAGGGTACCTGGCCTTCTCTGATGTAATCAGAGTTAGATTTGATTCAGTGATTTTATAAAAACATCTAGGAAGCACAATTTAGCAGTGGGTTGCAGAGAAAAAGAAATATGCTGGCAAAAAAATCAAATTGCGTGATTAAACAGCTCTTCATTTTCTGGCTTTATTTTTATGCTAACAAATTTGTTCTCTGAAAAGTGTCCACAAAGCCAAGTCTCTGATTAACACCTTTGTAGGGATGGTTTTTCACCTATTACTAAATTAAACTTGCTTCATTGGAAAGGCAGCAACATGCATCCTCATTTCAATGTCTACTGAAATAATACAGGTTGACACCAGGAAACATTAATGCCACTGCATCCTTGCTGCTTTCTCATGTGGAAGTCTGTTTAATGTGAAAACAAGGTGATATCTAATTAGCACACAGGTAAGGAATTAAGAAAATCTTTATTTAAGGGTGAAGATGTTTCTCACAAAATCGTTGCCCCAATGCATCATTGAAATTCAAGCTGGAAAGATAATTTTAATATATCACTTGTACATTTTGTATTGCTCTTCTGGTGACAATGTAGTTTGTTTTTGTCAATTACCATTTTAATAATAGGGTAAAGAAAATGAAGTGGATTTTTGAAAGAAAACAATACTGTCAATATACTATTAAAACAAATTAAAATGGTAAAAGTTATTGTACTTTAAGTAAAAATAAAAGACCCAAAATATCAATCCCAGTTTTGGATTACTTTAACAAACAAAAAAATGCATATAGCAGAGGATAGTTTCAATCTGCCTACCTCTGGGTTATGGGCCCAGCATGCTTACATTGCTGTACTCTGCTGCACATGTAAGTGCAAGAGATCCTGAAGCACTCACTCATCATGGGAAAGTACCAATGTGTTTCTTCGTTGGTTGATAGAAGAAACATCTTACAAAAACTCTTCAGATTATAGACTTTTTTAAGTTTTTCTAGGAAACGTTTTAGATGAATGCTTATTAGCATTTGTCAGTATGTACTTTTGCAAAGTGTCTCTGTGGCGCAATCAGTTAGTGTGTACGGCTATTAACCAAAAGGTTGGTGGTTCAATCCCACCCTGGGACGTAATTAACCTTGTTATCAGATTTTGGTGATCTTTAAGTAGACAAGTCAAATTTCATACCCCCTGTTATGGTGTAGGGTACCTGGCCTTCTCTGATGTAATCAGAGTTAGATTTGATTCAGTGATTTTATAAAAACATCTAGGAAGCACAATTTAGCAGTGGGTTGCAGAGAAAAAGAAATATGCTGGCAAAAAAATCAAATTGCGTGATTAAACAGCTCTTCATTTTCTGGCTTTATTTTTATGCTAACAAATTTGTTCTCTGAAAAGTGTCCACAAAGCCAAGTCTCTGATTAACACCTTTGTAGGGATGGTTTTTCACCTATTACTAAATTAAACTTGCTTCATTGGAAAGGCAGCAAGATGCATCCTCATTTCAATGTCTACTGAAATAATACAGGTTGACACCAGGAAACATTAACGCCACTGCATCCTTGCTGCTTTCTCATGTGGAAGTCTGTTTAATGTGAAAACAAGGTGATATCTAATTAGCACACAGGTAAGGAATTAAGAAAATCTTTATTTAAGGGTGAACATGTTTCTCACAAAATCATTGCCCCAATGCATCATTGAAATTCAAGCTGGAAAGATGATTTTAATATATCACTTGTACATTTTGTATTGCTCTTCTGGTGACAATGTAGTTTGTTTTTGTCAATTACCATTTTAATAATAGGGTAAAGAAAATTAAGTGGATTTTTGAAAGAAAACAATACTGTCAATATACTATTAAAACAAATTAAAATGGTAAAAGTTATTGTACTTTAAGTAAAAATAAAAGAGCAAAAATATCAATCCCAGTTTTGGATTACTTTAATTAACAAAAAAAAATGCATATAGCAAAGGATAGTTTCAATCTGCCTATCTCTGGGTTATGGGCCCAGCATGCGTCCATTGCAGTACTCTGCTTCACATGTAAGTGCAAGAGATCCTGAAGCACTCACTCATCATGGGAAAGTACCAATGTGTTTCTTCATTGGTTGATGGAAGAAACATCTTACAAAAACTCTCCAGATTATTGACTTTTTAAAGTTTTTCTAGGAAACGTTCTTGATGAATGCTTATTAGCCTTTGTCAGTATGGACTTCTTGCAAAGTGTCTCTGTGGTGCAATTGGTTAGTGTGTAAGGTTATTAACCAAAAGGTTGGTAGTTCAATCCCACCCAGGAACGTAATTGACCTTGTGATCAGATTTTGGTGATATTTAAGTAGACAAGTCAAAATTTCAAACCCCCTCTTATTGTGTAGGGTACCTGGCCTTCTCTGATGTAATCAGAGTTTGATTTGATTCAGTGATTTTATAAAAAACAGCTAGGAAGCACAATTTAGCAGTGGGTTGCAGAGAAAAAAAATATGCTGGCAAAAAAATCAAATTGCGTGATTAAACAGCTCTTCATTTTCTGGCTTTATTTTTATGCTAACAAATTTGTTCTCTGAAAAGTGTCCACAAAGCCAAGTCTCTGATTAACACCTTTGTAGGGATGGTTTTTCACCTATTACTAAATTAAACTTGCTTCATTGGAAAGGCAGCAAGATGCATCCTCATTTCAATGTCTACTGAAATAATACAGGTTGGCACCAGGAAACATTAACGCCACTGCATCCTTGCTGCTTTCTCATGTGGAAGTCTGTTTAATGTGAAAACAAGGTGATATCTAATTAGCACACAGGTAAGGAATTAAGAAAATCTTTATTTAAGGGTGAAGATGTTTCTCACAAAATCGTTGCCCCAATGCATCATTGAAATTCAAGCTGGAAAGATGATTTTAATATATCACTTGTACATTTTGTATTGCTCTTCTGGTGACAATGTAGTTAGTTTTTGTCAATTACCATTTTAATAATAGGGTAAAGAAAATTAAGTGGATTTTTGAAAGAAAACAATACTGTCAATATACTATTAAAACAAATTAAAATGGTAAAAGTTATTGTACTTTAATTAAAAATAAAAGAGCCAAAATATCAATCCCAGTTTTGGATTACTTTAATTAACAAAAAAAAAAAAGCATACAGCAGAGGATAGTTTCAATCTGCCTACCTCTGGGTTATGAGACCAGCATGCTTCCATTGCTGTACTCTGCTGCACATGTAAGTGCAAGAGATCCTGAAGCACTCACTCATCATGGGAAAGTACCAATGTGTTTCTTCGTTGGTTGATGGAAGAAACATCTTACAAAAACTCTCCAGATTATTGACTTTTTAAAGTTTTTCTAGGAAACGTTTTAGATGAATGCTTATTAGCCCTTGTCAGTATATACTTTCGCAATGTGTCTCTGTGGCGCAATCAGTTAGTGTGTACGGCTATTAACCAAAAGGTTTGTGGTTCAATCCCACCCAGGTACGTAATTGACCTTGTTATCAGATTTTGGTGATCTTTAAGTAGACAAGTCAAAATTTCAAACCCCCTGTTATGGTGTAGGGTACCTGGCCTTCTCTGATGTAATCAGAGTTAGATTTGATTCAGTGATTTTATAAAAACAGCTAGGAAGCACAATTTAGCAGTGGGTTGCAGAGAAAAAGAAATATGCTGGCAAAAAAATCCATTTGAGTGATTAAACAGCTCTTCATTTTCTGGCTTTATTTTTATGCTAACAAATTTGTTCTCTGAAAAGTGTCCACAAAGCCAAGTCTCTGATTAACACCTTTGTAGGGATGGTTTTTCACCTATTACTAAATTAAACTTGCTTCATTGGAAAGGCAGCAAGATGCATCCTCATTTCAATGTCTACTGACATAATACAGGTTGACACCAGGAAACATTAACGCCACTGCATCCTTGCTGCTTTCTCATGTGGAAGTCTGTTTAATGTGAAAACAGGGTGATATCTAATTAGCACACAGGTAAGGAATTAAGAAGATCTTTATTTAAGGGTGAAGATGTTTCTCACAAAATCGTTGCCCCAATGCATCATTGAAATTCAAGCTGGAAAGATGATTTTAATATATCACTTGTACATTTTGTATTGCTCTTCTGGTGACAATGTAGTTTGTTTTTGTCAATTACCATTTTAATAATAGGGTAAAGAAAATGAAGTGGATTTTTGAAAGAAAACAATACTGTCAATATACTATTAAAACAAATTAAAATGGTAAAAGTTATTGTACTTTAAGTAAAAATAAAAGAGCCAAAATATCAATCCCAGTTTTGGATTACTTTAATTAACAAAAAAAATGCATATAGCAGAGGATAGTTTCAATCTGCCTACCTCTGGGTTATGGGCCCAGCATGCTTCCATTGCAGTACTCTGCTGCACATGTAAGTGCAAGAGATCCTGAAGCACTCACTCATCATGGGAAAGTACCAATGTGTTTCTTCGTTGGTTGATGGAAGAAACATCTTACAAAAACTCTCCAGATTATTGACTTTTTAAAGTTTTTCTAGGAAACGTTTTAGATGAATGCTTATTAGCCTTTGTCAGTATGAACTTTTGCAAAGTGTCTCTGTGGCGCAATCAGTTAGTATGTATGGCTATTAACCAAAAGGTTGGTGGTTCAATCCCACCCAGGGACCTAATTGACCTTGTTATCAGATTTTGGTGATCTTTAAGTAGACAAGTCAAATTTCATACCCCCTGTTATGGTGTAGGGTACCTGGCCTTCTCTGATGTAATCAGAGTTAGATTTAATTCAGTGATTTTATAAAAACATCTAGGAAGCACAATTTAGCAGTGGGTTGCAGAGAAAAAGAAATATGCTGGCAAAAAAATCAAATTGCGTGATTAAACAGCTCTTCATTTTCTGGCTTTATTTTTATGCTAACAAATTTGTTCTCTGAAAAGTGTCCACAAAGCCAAGTCTCTGATTAACACCTTTGTAGGGATGGTTTTTCACCTATTACTAAATTAAACTTGCTTCATTGGAAAGGCAGCAACATGCATCCTCATTTCAATGTCTACTGAAATAATACAGGTTGACACCAGGAAACATTAACGCCACTGCATCCTTGCTGCTTTCTCATGTGGAAGTCTGTTTAATGTGAAAACAGGGTGATATCTAATTAGCACACAGGTAAGGAATTAAGAAAATCTTTATTTAAGGGTGAAGATGTTTCTCACAAAATCGTTGCCCCAATGCATCATTGAAATTCAAGCTGGAAAGATGATTTTAATATATCACTTGTACATTTTGTATTGCTCTTCTGGTGACAATGTAGTTTGTTTTTGTCAATTACCATTTTAATAATAGGGTAAAGAAAATGAAGTGGATTTTTGAAAGAAAACAATACTGTCAATATACTATTAAAACAAATTAAAATGGTAAAAGTTATTGTACTTTAAGTAAAAATAAAAGAGCCAAAATATCAATCCCAGTTTTGGATCACTTTAACAAACAAAAAAATGCATATAGCAGAGGATAGTTTCAATCTGCCTACCTCTGGGTTATGGGCCCAGCATGCTTCCATTGCTGTACTCTGCTGCACATGTAAGTGCAAGATATCCTGAAGCACTCACTCATCATGGGAAAGTACCAATGTGTTTCTTCGTTGGTTGATAGAAGAAACATCTTACAAAAACTCTCCAGACTATTGACTTTTTTAAGTTTTTCTAGGAAACGTTTTAGATGAATGCTTATTAGCATTTGTCAGTATGTACTTTTGCAAAGTGTCTCTGTGGCGCAATCAGTTAGTGTGTAAGGCTATTAACCAAAATGTTGGTGGTTCAATCCCACCCAGGGACGTAATTGACCTTGTTATCAGATTTTGGTGATCTTTAAGTAGACAAGTCAAATTTCATACCCCCTGTTATGGTGTAGGGTACCTGGCCTTCTCTGATGTAATCAGAGTTAGATTTGATTCAGTGATTTTATAAAAACATCTAGGAAGCACAATTTAGCAGTGGGTTGCAGAGAAAAAGAAATATGCTGGCAAAAAAATCAAATTGCGTGATTAAACAGCTCTTCATTTTCTGGCTTTATTTTTATGCTAACAAATTTGTTCTCTGAAAAGTGTCCACAAAGCCAAGTCTCTGATTAACACCTTTGTAGGGATGGTTTTTCACCTATTACTAAATTAAACTTGCTTCATTGGAAAGGCAGCAAGATGCATCCTCATTTCAATGTCTACTGAAATAATACAGGTTGACACCAGGAAACATTAACGCCACTGCATCCTTGCTGCTTTCTCATGTGGAAGTCTGTTTAATGTGAAAACAAGGTGATATCTAATTAGCACACAGGTAAGGAATTAAGAAAATCTTTATTTAAGGGTGAAGATGTTTCTCACAAAATCGTTGCCCCAATGCATCATTGAAATTCAAGCTGAAAAGATGATTTTAATATATCACTTGTACATTTTGTATTGCTCTTCTGGTGACAATGTAGTTTGTTTTTGTCAATTACCATTTTAATAATAGGGTAAAGAAAATGAAGTGGATTTTTGAAAGAAAACAATACTGTCAATATACTATTAAAACAAATTAAAATGGTAAAAGTTATTGTACTTTAAGTAAAAATAAAAGAGCAAAAATATCAATCCCAGTTTTGGATTACTTTAATTAACAAAAAAAAATGCATATAGCAAAGGATAGTTTCAATCTGCCTACCTCTGGGTTATGGGCCCAGCATGCTTCCATTGCAGTACTCTGCTGCACATGTAAGTGCAAGAGATCCTGAAGCACTCACTCATCATGGGAAAGTACCAATGTGTTTCTTCATTGGTTGATGGAAGAAACATCTTACAAAAACTCTCCAGATTATTGACTTTTTAAAGTTTTTCTAGGAAACGTTCTTGATGAATGCTTATTAGCCTTTGTCAGTATGTACTTCTTGCAAAGTGTCTCTGTGGTGCAATTGGTTAGTGTGTAAGGTTATTAACCAAAAGGTTGGTGGTTCAATCCCACCCAGGAACGTAATTGACCTTGTGATCAGATTTTGGTGATATTTAAGTAGACAAGTCAAAATTTCAAACCCCCTCTTATTGTGTAGGGTACCTGGCCTTCTCTGATGTAATCAGAGTTAGATTTGATTCAGTGATTTTATAAAAAACAGCTAGGAAGCACAATTTAGCAGTGGGTTGCTGAGAAAAAAAATATGCTGGCAAAAAAATCAAATTGCGTGATTAAACAGCTCTTCATTTTCTGGATTTATTTTTATGCTAACAAATTTGTTCTCTGAAAAGTGTCCACAAAGCCAAGTCTCTGATTAACACCTTTGTAGGGATGGTTTTTCACCTATTACTAAATTAAACTTGCTTCATTGGAAAGGCAGCAAGATGCATCCTCATTTCAATGTCTACTGAAATAATACAGGTTGACACCAGGAAACATTAACGCCACTGCATCCTTGCTGCTTTCTCATGTGGAAGTCTGTTTAATGTGAAAACAAGGTGATATCTAATTAGCACACAGGTAAGGAATTAAGAAAATCTTTATTTAAGGGTGAAGATGTTTCTCACAAAATCGTTGCCCCAATGCATCATTGAAATTCAAGCTGGAAAGATGATTTTAATATATCACTTGTACATTTTGTATTGCTCTTCTGGTGACAATGTAGTTTGTTTTTGTCAATTACCATTTTAATAATAGGGTAAAGAAAATGAAGTGGATTTTTGAAAGAAAACAATACTGTCAATATACTATTAAAACAAATTAAAATGGTAAAAGTTATTGTACTTTAAGTAAAAATAAAAGAGCCAAAATATCAATCCCAGTTTTGGATTACTTTAATTAACAAAAAAAAATGCATATAGCAGAGGATAGTTTCAATCTGCCTACCTCTGGGTTATGGGCCCAGCATGCTTCCATTGCAGTACTCTGCTGCACATGTAAGTGCAAGAGATCCTGAAGCACTCACTCATCATGGGAAAGTACCAATGTGTTTCTTCGTTGGTTGATGGAAGAAACATCTTACAAAAACTCTCCAGATTATTGACTTTTTAAAGTTTTTCTAGGAAACGTTTTAGATGAATGCTTATTAGCCTTTGTCAGTATGAACTTTTGCAAAGTGTCTCTGTGGCGCAATCAGTTAGTATGTATGGCTATTAAACAAAAGGTTGGTGGTTCAATCCCACCCAGGGACCTAATTGACCTTGTTATCAGATTTTGGTGATCTTTAAGTAGACAAGTCAAATTTCATACCCCCTGTTATGGTGTAGGGTACCTGGCCTTCTCTGATGTAATCAGAGTTAGATTTGATTCAGTGGTTTTATAAAAACATCTAGGAAGCACAATTTAGCAGTGGGTTGCAGAGAAAAAGAAATATGCTGGCAAAAAAAATCAAATTGCGTGATTAAACAGCTCTTCATTTTCTGGCTTTATTTTTATGCTAACAAATTTGTTCTCTGAAAAGTGTCCACAAAGCCAAGTCTCTGATTAACACCTTTGTAGGGATGGTTTTTCACCTATTACTAAATTAAACTTGCTTCATTGGAAAGGCAGCAACATGCATCCTCATTTCAATGTCTACTGAAATAATACAGGTTGACACCAGGAAACATTAACGCCACTGCATCCTTGCTGCTTTCTCATGTGGAAGTCTGTTTAATGTGAAAACAAGGTGATATCTAATTAGCACACAGGTAAGGAATTAAGAAAATCTTTATTTAAGGGTGAAGATGTTTCTCACAAAATCGTTGCCCCAATGCATCATTGAAATTCAAGCTGGAAAGATAATTTTAATATATCACTTGTACATTTTGTATTGCTCTTCTGGTGACAATGTAGTTTGTTTTTGTCAATTACCATTTTAATAATAGGGTAAAGAAAATTAAGTGGATTTTTGAAAGAAAACAATACTGTCAATATACTATTAAAACAAATTAAAATGGTAAAAGTTATTGTACTTTAAGTAAAAATAAAAGAGCCAAAATATCAATCCCAGTTTTGGATTACTTTAACAAACAAAAAAATGCATATAGCAGAGGATAGTTTCAATCTGCCTACCTCTGGGTTATGGGCCCAGCATGCTTCCATTGCTGTACTCTGCTGCACATGTAAGTGCAAGAGATCCTGAAGCACTCACTCATCATGGGAAAGTACCAATGTGTTTCTTCGTTGGTTGATAGAAGAAACATCTTACAAAAACTCTCCAGATTATTGACTTTTTTAAGTTTTTCTAGGAAACGTTTTAGATGAATGCTTATTAGCATTTGTCAGTATGTACTTTTGCAAAGTGTCTCTGTGGCGCAATCAGTTAGTGTCTAAGGCTATTAACCAAAAGGTTGGTGGTTCAATCCCACCCAGGGACGTAATTGACCTTGTTATCAGATTTTGGTGATCTTTAAGTAGACAAGTCAAATTTCATACCCCCTGTTATGGTGTAGGGTACCTGGCCTTCTCTGATGTAATCAGAGTTAGATTTGATTCAGTGATTTTATAAAAACATCTAGGAAGCACAATTTAGCAGTGGGTTGCAGAGAAAAAGAAATATGCTGGCAAAAAAATCAAATTGCGTGATTAAACAGCTCTTCATTTTCTGGCTTTATTTTTATGCTAACAAATTTGTTCTCTGAAAAGTGTCCACAAAGCCAAGTCTCTGATTAACACCTTTGTAGGGATGGTTTTTCACCTATTACTAAATTAAACTTGCTTCATTGGAAAGGCAGCAAGATGCATCCTCATTTCAATGTCTACTGAAATAATACAGGTTGACACCAGGAAAAATTAACGCCACTGCATCCTTGCTGCTTTCTCATGTGGAAGTCTGTTTAATGTGAAAACAAGGTGATATCTAATTAGCACACAGGTAAGGAATTAAGAAAATCTTTATTTAAGGGTGAAGATGTTTCTCACAAAATCGTTGCCCCAATGCATCATTGAAATTCAAGCTGGAAAGATGATTTTAATATATCACTTGTACATTTTGTATTGCTCTTCTGGTGACAATGTAGTTTGTTTTTGTCAATTACCATTTTAATAATAGGGTAAAGAAAATTAAGTGGATTTTTGAAAGAAAACAATACTGTCAATATACTATTAAAACAAATTAAAATGGTAAAAGTTATTGTACTTTAAGTAAAAATAAAAGAGCAAAAATATCAATCCCAGTTTTGGATTACTTTAATTAACAAAAAAAATGCATATAGCAAAGGATAGTTTCAATCTGCCTATCTCTGGGTTATGGGCCCAGCATGCTTCCATTGCAGTACTCTGCTGCACATGTAAGTGCAAGAGATCCTGAAGCACTCACTCATCATGGGAAAGTACCAATGTGTTTCTTCATTGGTTGATGGAAGAAACATCTTACAAAAACTCTCCAGATTATTGACTTTTTAAAGTTTTTCTAGTAAACGTTCTTGATGAATGCTTATTAGCCTTTGTCAGTATGTACTTCTTGCAAACTGTCTCTGTGGTGCAATTGGTTAGTGTGTAAGGTTATTAACCAAAAGGTTGGTGGTTCAATCCCACCCAGGAACGTAATTGACCTTGTGATCAGATTTTGGTGATATTTAAGTAGACAAGTCAAAATTTCAAACCCCCTCTTATTGTGTAGGGTACCTGGCCTTCTCTGATGTAATCAGAGTTAGATTTGATTCAGTGATTTTATAAAAAACAGCTAGGAAGCACAATTTAGCAGTGGGTTGCAGAGAAAAAAAATATGCTGGCAAAAAAATCAAATTGCGTGATTAAACAGCTCTTCATTTTCTGGCTTTATTTTTATGCTAACAAATTTGTTCTCTGAAAAGTGTCCACAAAGCCAAGTCTCTGATTAACACCTTTGTAGGGATGGTTTTTCACCTATTACTAAATTAAACTTGCTTCATTGGAAAGGCAGCAAGATGCATCCTCATTTCAATGTCTACTGAAATAATACAGGTTGACACCAGGAAACATTAACGCCACTGCATCCTTGCTGCTTTCTCATGTGGAAGTCTGTTTAATGTGAAAACAAGGTGATATCTAATTAGCACACAGGTAAGGAATTAAGAAAATCTTTAATTAAGGGTGAAGATGTTTCTCACAAAATCGTTGCCCCAATGCATCATTGAAATTCAAGCTGGAAAGATGATTTTAATATATCACTTGTACATTTTGTATTGCTCTTCTGGTGACAATGTAGTTTGTTTTTGTCAATTACCATTTTAATAATAGGGTAAAGAAAATGAAGTGGATTTTTGAAAGAAAACAATACTGTCAATATACTATTAAAACAAATTAAAATGGTAAAAGTTATTGTACTTTAAGTAAAAATAAAAGAGCCAAAATATCAATCCCAGTTTTGGATTACTTTAATTAACAAAAAAAAAATGCATATAGCAGAGGATAGTTTCAATCTGCCTACCTCTGGGTTATGGGCCCAGCATGCTTCCATTGCAGTACTCTGCTGCACATGTAAGTGCAAGAGATCCTGAAGCACTCACTCATCATGGGAAAGTACCAATGTGTTTCTTCGTTGGTTGATGGAAGAAACATCTTACAAAAACTCTCCAGATTATTGACTTTTTAAAGTTTTTCTAGGAAACGTTTTAGATGAATGCTTATTAGCCTTTGTCAGTAGGAAATTTTGCAAAGTGTCTCTGTGGCGCAATCAGTTAGTATGTATGGCTATTAACCAAAAGGTTGGTGGTTCAATCCCACCAAGGGACCTAATTGACCTTGTTATCAGATTTTGGTGATCTTTAAGTAGACAAGTCAAATTTCATACCCCCTGTTATGGTGTAGGGTACCTGGCCTTCTCTGATGTAATCAGAGTTAGATTTGATTCAGTGGTTTTATAAAAACATCTAGGAAGCACAATTTAGCAGTGGGTTGCAGAGAAAAAGAAATATGCTGGCAAAAAAATCAAATTGCGTGATTAAACAGCTCTTCATTTTCTGGCTTTATTTTTATGCTAACAAATTTGTTCTCTGAAAAGTGTCCACAAAGCCAAGTCTCTGATTAACACCTTTGTAGGGATGGTTTTTCACCTATTACTAAATTAAACTTGCTTCATTGGAAAGGCAGCAAGATGCATCCTCATTTCAATGTCTACTGAAATAATACAGGTTGACACCAGGAAACATTAACGCCACTGCATCCTTGCTGCTTTCTCATGTGGAAGTCTGTTTAATGTGAAAACAAGGTGATATCTAATTAGCACACAGGTAAGGAATTAAGAAAATCTTTATTTAAGGGTGAAGATGTTTCTCACAAAATCGTTGCCCCAATGCATCATTGAAATTCAAGCTGGAAAGATGATTTTAATATATCACTTGTACATTTTGTATTGCTCTTCTGGTGACAATGTAGTTTGTTTTTGTCAATTACCATTTTAATAATAGGGTAAAGAAAATGAAGTGGATTTCTGAAAGAAAACAATACTGTCAATGTACTATTAAAACAAATTAAAATGGTAAAAGTTATTGTACTTTAAGTAAAAATAAAAGAGCCAAAATATCAATCCCAGTTTTGGATTACTTTAATTAGCAAAAAAAAAATGCATATAGCAGAGGATAGTTTCAATCTGCCTACCTCTGGCTTATGGGCCCAGCATGCTTCCATTGCAGTACTCTGCTGCACATGTAAGTGCAAGAGATCCTGAAGCACTCACTCATCATGGGAAAGTACCAATGTGTTTCTTCGTTGGTTGATGGAAGAAACATCTTACAAAAACTCTCCAGATTATTGACTTTTTAAAGTTTTTCTAGGAAACGTTTTAGATGAATGCTTATTAGCCTTTGTCAGTAGGAACTTTTGCAAAGTGTCTCTGTGGCGCAATCAGTTAGTATGTACGGCTATTAACCAAAAGGTTGGTGGTTCAATCCCACCAAGGGACCTAATTGACCTTGTTATCAGATTTTGGTGATCTTTAAGTAGACAAGTCAAATTTCATACCCCCTGTTATGGTGTAGGGTACCTGGCCTTCTCTGATGTAATCAGAGTTAGATTTGATTCAGTGATTTTATAAAAACATCTAGGAAGCGCAATTTAGCAGTGGGTTGCAGAGAAAAAGAAATATGCTGGCAAAAAAATCAAATTGCGTGATTAAACAGCTCTTCATTTTCTGGCTTTATTTTTATGCTAACAAATTTGTTCTCTGAAAAGTGTCCACAAAGCCAAGTCTCTGATTAACACCTTTGTAGGGATGGTTTTTCACCTATTACTAAATTAAACTTGCTTCATTGGAAAGGCAGCAAGATGCATCCTCATTTCAATGTCTACTGAAATAATACAGGTTGATACCAGGAAACATTAACGCCACTGCATCCTTGCTGCTTTCTCATGTGGAAGTCTGTTTAATATGAAAACAAGATGATATCTAATTAGCACACAGGTAAAGAATTAAGAAAATCTTTATTTAAGGGTGAAGATGTTTCTCACAAAATCGTTGCCCCAATGCATCATTGAAATTCAAGCTGGAAAGATGATTTTAATATATCACTTGTACATTTTGTATTGCTCTTCTGGTGACAATGTAGTTTGTTTTTGTCAATTACCATTTTAATAATAGGGTAAAGAAAATGAAGTGGATTTCTGAAAGAAAACAATACTGTCAATATACTATTAAAACAAATTAAAATGGTAAAAGTTATTGTACTTTAAGTAAAAATAAAAGAGCCAAAATATCAATCCCAATTTTGGATTACTTTAATTAACAAAAAAAAATGCATATAGCAGAGGATAGTTTCAATCTGCCTACCTCTGGGTTATGGGCCCAGCATGCTTCCATTGCAGTACTCTGCTGCACATGTAAGTGCAAGAGATCCTGAAGCACTCACTCATCATGGGAAAGTACCAATGTGTTTCTTCGTTGGTTGATGGAAGAAACATCTTACAAAAACTCTCCAGATTATTGACTTTTTAAAGTTTTTCTAGGAAACGTTTTAGATGAATGCTTATTAGCCTTTGTCAGTATGAACTTTTGCAAAGTGTCTCTGTGGCGCAATCAGTTAGTATGTACGGCTATTAACCAAAAGGTTGGTGGTTCAATCCCACCCAGGGACCTAATTGACCTTGTTATCAGATTTTGGTGATCTTTAAGTAGACAAGTCAAATTTCATATTCCCTGTTATGGTGTAGGGTACCTGGCCTTCTCTGATGTAATCAGAGTTAGATTTGATTCAGTGATTTTATAAAAACATCTAGGAAGCACAATTTAGCAGTGGGTTGCAGAGAAAAAGAAATATGCTGGCAAAAAAATCAAATTGCGTGATTAAACAGCTCTTCATTTTCTGGCTTTATTTTTATGCTAACAAATTTGTTCTCTGAAAAGTGTCCACAAAGCCAAGTCTCTGATTAACACCTTTGTAGGGATGGTTTTTCACCTATTACTAAATTAAACTTGCTTCATTGGAAAGGCAGCAAGATGCATCCTCATTTCAATGTCTACTGAAATAATACAGGTTGATACCAGGAAACATTAACGCCACTGCATCCTTGCTGCTTTCTCATGTGGAAGTCTGTTTAATATGAAAACAAGGTGATATCTAATTAGCACACAGGTAAAGAATTAAGAAAATCTTTATTTAAGGGCGAAGATGTTTCTCACAAAATCGTTGCCCCAATGCATCATTGAAATTCAAGCTGGAAAGATGATTTTAATATATCACTTGTACATTTTGAATTGCTCTTCTGGTGACAATGTAGTTTGTTTTTGTCAATTACCATTTAAATAATAGGGTAAAGAAAATTAAGTGGATTTTTGAAAGAAAACAATACTGTCAATATACTATTAAAACAAATTAAAATGGTAAAAGTTATTGTACTTTAAGTAAAAATAAAAGAGCCAAAATATCAATCCCGGTTTTGGATTACTTTAATTAACAAACAAAAAAATGCATATAGCAGAGGATAGTTTCAATCTGCCTACCTCTGGGTTATGGGCCCAGCATGCTTCCATTGCTGTACTCTGCTGCACATGTAAGTGCAAGAGATCCTGAAGCACTCACTCATCATGGGAAAGTACCAATGTGTTTCTTCGTTGGTTGATAGAAGAAACATCTTACAAAAACTCTCCAGATTATTGACTTTTTTAAGTTTTTCTAGGAAACGTTTTAGATGAATGCTTATTAGCATTTGTTAGTATGTACTTTTGCAAAGTGTCTCTGTGGCGCAATCAGTTAGTGTGTAAGGCTATTAACCAAAAGGTTGGTGGTTCAATCCCACCCAGGGACGTAATTGACCTTGTTATCAGATTTTGGTGATCTGTAAGTAGACAAGTCAAATTTCATACCCCCTGTTATGGTGTAGGGTACCTGGCCTTCTCTGATGTAATCAGAGTTAGATTTGATTCAGTGATTTTATAAAAACATCTAGGAAGCACAATTTAGCAGTGGGTTGCAGAGAAAAAGAAATATGCTGGCAAAAAAATCAAATTGCGTGATTAAACAGCTCTTCATTTTCTGGCTTTATTTTTATGCTAACAAATTTGTTCTCTGAAAAGTGTCCACAAAGCCAAGTCTCTGATTAACACCTTTGTAGGGATGGTTTTTCACCTATTACTAAATTAAACTTGCTTCATTGGAAAGGCAGCAAGATGCATCCTCATTTCAATGTCTACTGAAATAATACAGGTTGACACCAGGAAACATTAACGCCACTGCATCCTTGCTGCTTTCTCATGTGGAAGTCTGTTTAATGTGAAAACAAGGTGATATCTAATTAGCACACAGGTAAGGAATTAAGAAAATCTTTATTTAAGGGTGAAGATGTTTCTCACAAAATCGTCGCCCCAATGCATCATTGAAATTCAAGCTGGAAAGATGATTTTAATATATCACTTGTACATTTTGTATTGCTCTTCTGGTGACAATGTAGTTAGTTTTTGTCAATTACCATTTTAATAATAGGGTAAAGAAAATTAAGTGGATTTTTGAAAGAAAACAATACTGTCAATATACTATTAAAACAAATTAAAATGGTAAAAGTTATTGTACTTTAAGTAAAAATAAAAGAGCCAAAATATCAATCCCAGTTTTGGATTACTTTAATTAACAAAAAAAAAAAAAAGCATACAGCAGAGGATAGTTTCAATCTGCCTACCTCTGGGTTATGAGCCCAGCATGCTTCCATTACTGTACTCTGCTGCACATGTAAGTGCAAGAGATCCTGAAGCACTCACTCATCATGGGAAAGTACCAATGTGTTTCTTCGTTGGTTGATGGAAGAAACATCTTACAAAAAACTCTCCAGATTATTGACTTTTTAAAGTTTTTCTAGGAAACGTTTTAGATGAATGCTTATTAGCCCTTGTCAGTATATACTTTCGCAATGTGTCTCTGTGGCGCAATCAGTTAGTGTGTACGGCTATTAACCAAAAGGTTGGTGGTTTAATCCCACCCAGGTACGTAATTGACCTTGTTATCAGATTTTGGTGATCTTTAAGTAGACAAGTCAAAATTTCAAACCCCCTGTTATGGTGTAGGGTACCTGGCCTTCTCTGATGTCATCAGAGTTAGATTTGATTCAGTGATTTTATAAAAACATCTAGGAAGCACAATTTAGCAGTAGGTTGCAGAGAAAAAGAAATATGCTGGCAAAAAAATCCATTTGAGTGATTAAACAGCTCTTCATTTTCTGGCTTTATTTTTATGCTAACAAATTTGTTCTCTGAAAAGTGTCCACAAAGCCAAGTCTCTGATTAACACCTTTGTAGGGATGGTTTTTCACCTATTACTAAATTAAACTTGCTTCATTGGAAAGGCAGCAAGATGCATCCTCATTTCAATGTCTACTGAAATAATACAGGTTGACACCAGGAAACATTAACGCCACTGCATCCTTGCTGCTTTCTCATGTGGAAGTCTGTTTAATGTGAAAACAAGGTGATATCTAATTAGCACACAGGTAAGGAATTAAGAAAATCTTTATTTAAGGGTGAAGATGTTTCTCACAAAATCGTCGCCCCAATGCATCACTGAAATTCAAGCTGGAAAGATGATTTTAATATATCACTTGTACATTTTGTATTGCTCTTCTGGTGACAATGTAGTTAGTTTTTGTCAATTACCATTTTAATAATAGGGTAAAGAAAATGAAGTGGATTTCTGAAAGAAAACAATACTGTCAATGTACTATTAAAACAAATTAAAATGGTAAAAGTTATTGTACTTTAAGTAAAAATAAAAGAGCCAAAATATCAATCCCAGTTTTGGATTACTTTAATTAGCAAAAAAAAATGCATATAGCAGAGGATAGTTTCAATCTGCCTACCTCTGGCTTATGGGCCCAGCATGCTTCCATTGCAGTACTCTGCTGCACATGTAAGTGCAAGAGATCCTGAAGCACTCACTCATCATGGGAAAGTACCAATGTGTTTCTTCGTTGGTTGATGGAAGAAACATCTTACAAAAACTCTCCAGATTATTGACTTTTTAAAGTTTTTCTAGGAAACGTTTTAGATGAATGCTTATTAGCCTTTGTCAGTAGGAACTTTTGCAAAGTGTCTCTGTGGCGCAATCAGTTAGTATGTACGGCTATTAACCAAAAGGTTGGTGGTTCAATCCCACCAAGGGACCTAATTGACCTTGTTATCAGATCTTGGTGATCTTTAAGTAGACAAGTCAAATTTCATACCCCCTGTTATGGTGTAGGGTACCTGGCCTTCTCTGATGTAATCAGAGTTAGATTTGATTCAGTGATTTTATAAAAACATCTAGGAAGCGCAATTTAGCAGTGGGTTGCAGAGAAAAAGAAATATGCTGGCAAAAAAATCAAATTGCGTGATTAAACAGCTCTTCATTTTCTGGCTTTATTTTTATGCTAACAAATTTGTTCTCTGAAAAGTGTCCACAAAGCCAAGTCTCTGATTAACACCTTTGTAGGGATGGTTTTTAACCTATTACTAAATTAAACTTGCTTCATTGGAAAGGTAGCAAGATGCATCCTCATTTCAATGTCTACTGAAATAATACAGGTTGATACCAGGAAACATTAACGCCACTGCATCCTTGCTGCTTTCTCATGTGGAAGTCTGTTTAATATGAAAACAAGATGATATCTAATTAGCACACAGGTAAAGAATTAAGAAAATCTTTATTTAAGGGGAAGATGTTTCTCACAAAATCGTTGCCCCAATGCATCATTGAAATTCAAGCTGGAAAGATGATTTTAATATATCACTTGTACATTTTGTATTGCTCTTCTGGTGACAATGTAGTTTGTTTTTGTCAATTACCATTTTAATAATAGGGTAAAGAAAATGAAGTGGATTTCTGAAAGAAAACAATACTGTCAATATACTATTAAAACAAATTAAAATGGTAAAAGTTATTGTACTTTAAGTAAAAATAAAAGAGCCAAAATATCAATCCCAATTTTGGATTACTTTAATTAACAAAAAAAAATGCATATAGCAGAGGATAGTTTCAATCTGCCTACCTCTGGGTTATGGGCCCAGCATGCTTCCATTGCAGTACTCTGCTGCACATGTAAGTGCAAGAGATCCTGAAGCACTCACTCATCATGGGAAAGTACCAATGTGTTTCTTCGTTGGTTGATGGAAGAAACATCTTACAAAAACTCTCCAGATTATTGACTTTTTAAAGTTTTTCTAGGAAACGTTTTAGATGAATGCTTATTAGCCTTTGTCAGTATTAACTTTTGCAAAGTGTCTCTGTGGCGCACTCAGTTAGTATGTACGGCTATTAACCAAAAGGTTGGTGGTTCAATCCCACCCAGGGACCTAATTGACCTTGTTATCAGATTTTGGTGATCTTTAAGTTGACAAGTCAAATTTCATATTCCCTGTTATGGTGTAGGGTACCTGGCCTTCTCTGATGTAATCAGAGTTAGATTTGATTCAGTGATTTTATAAAAACATCTAGGAAGCACAATTTAGCAGTGGGTTGCAGAGAAAAAGAAATATGCTGGCAAAAAAATCAAATTGCGTGATTAAACAGCTCTTCATTTTCTGGCTTTATTTTTATGCTAACAAATTTGTTCTCTGAAAAGTGTCCACAAAGCCAAGTCTCTGATTAACACCTTTGTAGGGATGGTTTTTCACCTATTACTAAATTAAACTTGCTTCATTGGAAAGGCAGCAAGATGCATCCTCATTTCAATGTCTACTGAAATAATACAGGTTGATACCAGGAAACATTAACGCCACTGCATCCTTGCTGCTTTCTCATGTGGAAGTCTGTTTAATATGAAAACAAGGTGATATCTAATTAGCACACAGGTAAAGAATTAAGAAAATCTTTATTTAAGGGCGAAGATGTTTCTCACAAAATCGTTGCCCCAATGCATCATTGAAATTCAAGCTGGAAAGATGATTTTAATATATCACTTGTACATTTTGAATTGCTCTTCTGGTGACAATGTAGTTTGTTTTTGTCAATTACCATTTAAATAATAGGGTAAAGAAAATTAAGTGGATTTTTGAAAGAAAACAATACTGTCAATATACTATTAAAACAAATTAAAATGGTAAAAGTTATTGTACTTTAAGTAAAAATAAAAGAGCCAAAATATCAATCCCGGTTTTGGATTACTTTAATTAACAAACAAAAAAATGCATATAGCAGAGGATAGTTTCAATCTGCCTACCTCTGGGTTATGGGCCCAGCATGCTTCCATTGCTGTACTCTGCTGCACATGTAAGTGCAAGAGATCCTGAAGCACTCACTCATCATGGGAAAGTACCAATGTGTTTCTTCGTTGGTTGATAGAAGAAACATCTTACAAAAACTCTCCAGATTATTGACTTTTTTAAGTTTTTCTAGGAAACGTTTTAGATGAATGCTTATTAGCATTTGTTAGTATGTACTTTTGCAAAGTGTCTCTGTGGCGCAATCAGTTAGTGTGTAAGGCTATTAACCAAAAGGTTGGTGGTTCAATCCCACCCAGGTACGTAATTGACCTTGTTGTCAGATTTTGGTGATCTTTAAGTAGACAAGTCAAAATTTCAAACCCCTGTTATGGTGTAGGGTACCTGGCCTTCTCTGATGTAATCAGAGTTAGATTTGATTCAGTGATTTTATAAAAACATCTAGGAAGCACAATTTAGCAGTGGGTTGCAGAGAAAAAGAAATATGCTGGCAAAAAAATCCATTTGAGTGATTAAACAGCTCTTCATTTTCTGGCTTTATTTTTATGCTAACAAATTTGTTCTCTGAAAAGTGTCCACAAAGCCAAGTCTCTGATTAACACCTTTGTAGGGATGGTTTTTCACCTATTACTAAATTAAACTTGCTTCATTGGAAAGGCAGCAAGATGCATCCTCATTTCAATGTCTACTGAAATAATACAGGTTGACACCAGGAAACATTAACGCCACTGCATCCTTGCTGCTTTCTCATGTGGAAGTCTGTTTAATGTGAAAACAAGGTGATATCTAATTAGCACACAGCTAAGGAATTAAGAAAATCTTTATTTAAGGGTGAAGATGTTTCTCACAAAATCGTTGCCCCAATGCATCATTGAAATTCAAGCTGGAAAGATGATTTTAATATATCACTTGTACATTTTGTATTGCTCTTCTGGTGACAATGTAGTTTGTTTTTGTCAATTACCATTTTAATAATAGGGTAAAGAAAATGAAGTGGATTTCTGAAAGAAAACAATACTGTCAATATACTATTAAAACAAATTAAAATGGTAAAAGTTATTGTACTTTAAGTAAAAATAAAAGAGCCAAAATATCAATCCCAATTTTGGATTACTTTAATTAACAAAAAAAAATGCATATAGCAGAGAATAGTTTCAATCTGCCTACCTCTGGGTTATGGGCCCAGCATGCTTCCATTGCAGTACTCTGCTGCACATGTAAGTGCAAGAGATCCTGAAGCACTCACTCATCATGGGAAAGTACCAATGTGTTTCTTCGTTGGTTGATGGAAGAAACATCTTACAAAAACTCTCCAGATTATTGACTTTTTAAAGTTTTTCTAGGAAACGTTTTAGATGAATGCTTATTAGCCTTTGTCAGTATTAACTTTTGCAAAGTGTCTCTGTGGCGCAATCAGTTAGTATGTACGGCTATTAACCAAAAGGTTGGTGGTTCAATCCCACCCAGGGACCTAATTGACCTTGTTATCAGATTTTGGTGATCTTTAAGTAGACAAGTCAAATTTCATATTCCCTGTTATGGTGTAGGGTACCTGGCCTTCTCTGATGTAATCAGAGTTAGATTTGATTCAGTGATTTTATAAAAACATCTAGGAAGCACAATTTAGCAGTGGGTTGCAGAGAAAAAGAAATATGCTGGCAAAAAAATCAAATTGCGTGATTAAACAGCTCTTCATTTTCTGGCTTTATTTTTATGCTAACAAATTTGTTCTCTGAAAAGTGTCCACAAAGCCAAGTCTCTGATTAACACCTTTGTAGGGATGGTTTTTCACCTATTACTAAATTAAACTTGCTTCATTGGAAAGGCAGCAAGATGCATCCTCATTTCAATGTCTACTGAAATAATACAGGTTGACACCAGGAAACATTAACGCCACTGCATCCTTGCTGCTTTCTCATGTGGAAGTCTGTTTAATGTGAAAACAAGGTGATATCTAATTAGCACACAGGTAAAGAATTAAGAAAATCTTTATTTAAGGGTGAAGATGTTTCTCACAAAATCGTTGCCCCAATGCATCATTGAAATTCAAGCTGGAAAGATGATTTTAATATATCACTTGTACATTTTGTATTGCTCTTCTGGTGACAATGTAGTTTGTTTTTGTCAATTACCATTTTAATAATAGGGTAAAGAAAATGAAGTGGATTTCTGAAAGAAAACAATACTGTCAATATACTATTAAAACAAATTAAAATGGTAAAAGTTATTGTACTTTAAGTAAAAATAAAAGAGCCAAAATATCAATCCCAATTTTGGATTACTTTAATTAACCAAAAAAAATGCATATAGCAGAGGATAGTTTCAATCTGCCTACCTCTGGGTTATGGGCCCAGCATGCTTCCATTGCAGTACTCTGCTGCACATGTAAGTGCAAGAGATCCTGAAGCACTCACTCATCATGGGAAAGTACCAATGTGTTTCTTCGTTGGTTGATGGAAGAAACATCTTACAAAAACTCTCCAGATTATTGACTTTTTAAAGTTTTTCTAGGAAACGTTTTAGATGAATGCTTATTAGCCTTTGTCAGTATGAACTTTTGCAAAGTGTCTCTGTGGCGCAATCAGTTAGTATGTACGGCTATTAACCAAAAGGTTGGTGGTTCAATCCCACCCAGGGACCTAATTGACCTTGTTATCAGATTTTGGTGATCTTTAAGTAGACAAGTCAAATTTCATATTCTCTGTTATGGTGTAGGGTACCTGGCCTTCTCTGATGTAATCAGAGTTAGATTTGATTCAGTGATTTTATAAAAACATCTAGGAAGCACAATTTAGCAGTGGGTTGCAGAGAAAAAGAAATATGCTGGCAAAAAAATCAAATTGCGTGATTAAACAGCTCTTCATTTTCTGGCTTTATTTTTATGCTAACAAATTTGTTCTCTGAAAAGTGTCCACAAAGCCAAGTCTCTGATTAACACCTTTGTAGGGATGGTTTTTCACCTATTACTAAATTAAACTTGCTTCATTGGAAAGGCAGCAAGATGCATCCTCATTTCAATGTCTACTGAAATAATACAGGTTGACACCAGGAAACATTAACGCCACTGCATCCTTGCTGCTTTCTCATGTGGAAGTCTGTTTAATGTGAAAACAAGGTGATATCTAATTAGCACACAGGTAAGAAATTAAGAAAATCTTTATTTAAGGGTGAAGATGTTTCTCACAAAATCGTTGCCCCAATGCATCATTGAAATTCAAGCTGGAAAGATGATTTTAATATATCACTTGTACATTTTGTATTGCTCTTCTGGTGACAATGTAGTTTGTTTTTGTCAATTACCATTTTAATAATAGGGTAAAGAAAATGAAGTGGATTTTTGAAAGAAATCAATACTGTCAATATACTATTAAAACAAATTAAAATGGTAAAAGTTATTGTACTTTAAGTAAAAATAAAAGAGCCAAAATATCAATCCCAGTTTTGGATTACTTTAATTAGCAAAAAAAAATGCATATAGCAGAGGATAGTTTCAATCTGCCTACCTCTGGCTTATGGGCCCAGCATGCTTCCATTGCTGTACTCTGCTGCACATGTAAGTGCAAGAGATCCTGAAGCACTCACTCATCATGGGAAAGTACCAATGTGTTTCTTCGTTGGTTGATAGAAGAAACATCTTACAAAAACTCTCCAGATTATTGACTTTTTTAAGTTTTTCTAGGAAACGTTTTAGATGAATGCTTATTAGCATTTGTCAGTATGTACTTTTGCAAAGTGTCTCTGTGGCGCAATCAGTTAGTGTGTACGGCTATTAACCAAAAGGTTGGTGGTTCAATCCCACCCAGGGACGTAATTGACCTTGTTATCAGATTTTGGTGATCTTTAAGTAGACAAGTCAAATTTCATACTCCCTGTTATGGTGTAGGGTACCTGGCCTTCTCTGATGTAATCAGAGTTAGATTTGATTCAGTGATTTTATAAAAACATCTAGGAAGCACAATTTAGCAGTGGGTTGCAGAAAAAAAGAAATATGCTGGCAAAAAAAATCAAATTGCGTGATTAAACAGCTCTTCATTTTCTGGCTTTATTTTTATGCTAACAAATTTGTTCTCTGAAAAGTGTCCACAAAGCCAAGTCTCTGATTAACACCTTTGTAGGGATGGTTTTTCACCTATCACTAAATTAAACTTGCTTCATTGGAAAGGCAGCAAGATGTATCCTCATTTCAATGTTTACTGAAATAATACAGGTTGACACCAGGAAACATTAACGCCACTGCATCCTTGCTGCTTTCTCATGTGGAAGTCTGTTTAATGTGAAAACAAGGTGATATCTAATTAGCACACAGGTAAGGAATTAAGAAAATCTTTATTTAAGGGTGAAGATGTTTCTCACAAAATTGTTGACCCAATGCATCATTGAAATTCAAGCTGGAAAGATGATTTTAATATATCACTTGTACATTTTGAATTGCTCTTCTGGTGACAATGTAGTTAGTTTTTGTCAATTACCATTTTAATAATAGGGTAAAGAAAATGAAGTGGATGTTTGAAAGAAAACAATACTGTCAATATACTATTAAAACAAATTAAAATGGTAAAAGTTATTGTACTTTAAGTAAAAATAAAAGAGCCAAAATATCAATCCCAGTTTTGGATTACTTTAATTAACAAAAAAAAAAAAAAGCATACAGCAGAGGATAGTTTCAATCTGCCTACCTCTGGGTTATGAGCCCAGCATGCTTCCATTACTGTACTCTGCTGCACATGTAAGTGCAAGAGATCCTGAAGCACTCACTCATCATGGGAAAGTACCAATGTGTTTCTTCGTTGGTTGATGGAAGAAACATCTTACATAAACTCTCCAGATTATTGACTTTTTAAAGTTTTTCTAGGAAACGTTTTAGATGAATGCTTATTAGCCCTTGTCAGTATATAGTTTCGCAATGTGTCTCTGTGGCGCAATCAGTTAGTGTGTACGGCTATTAACCAAAAGGTTGGTGGTTCAATCCCACCCAGGTACGTAATTGACTTTGTTGTCAGATTTTGGTGATCTTTAAGTAGACAAGTCAAAATTTCAAACCCCTGTTATGGTGTAGGGTACCTGGCCTTCTCTGATGTAATCAGAGTTAGATTTGATTCAGTGATTTTATAAAAACATCTAGGAAGCACAATTTAGCAGTGGGTTGCAGAGAAAAAGAAATATGCTGGCAAAAAAATCCATTTGAGTGATTAAACAGCTCTTCATTTTCTGGCTTTATTTTTATGCTAACAAATTTGTTCTCTGAAAAGTGTCCACAAAGCCAAGTCTCTGATTAACACCTTTGTAGGGATGGTTTTTCACCTATTACTAAATTAAACTTGCTTCATTGGAAAGGCAGCAAGATGCATCCTCATTTCAATGTCTACTGAAATAATACAGGTTGACACCAGGAAACATTAACGCCACTGCATCCTTGCTGCTTTCTCATGTGGAAGTCTGTTTAATGTGAAAACAAGGTGATATCTAATTAGCACACAGGTAAAGAATTAAGAAAATCTTTATTTAAGGGTGAAGATGTTTCTCACAAAATCGTTGCCCCAATGCATCATTGAAATTCAAGCTGGAAAGATGATTTTAATATATCACTTGTACATTTTGTATTGCTCTTCTGGTGACAATGTAGTTTGTTTTTGTCAATTACCATTTTAATAATAGGGTAAAGAAAATGAAGTGGATTTCTGAAAGAAAACAATACTGTCAATATACTATTAAAACAAATTAAAATGGTAAAAGTTATTGTACTTTAAGTAAAAATAAAAGAGCCAAAATATCAATCCCAATTTTGGATTACTTTAATTAACCAAAAAAAATGCATATAGCAGAGGATAGTTTCAATCTGCCTACCTCTGGGTTATGGGCCCAGCATGCTTCCATTGCAGTACTCTGCTGCACATGTAAGTGCAAGAGATCCTGAAGCACTCACTCATCATGGGAAAGTACCAATGTGTTTCTTCGTTGGTTGATGGAAGAAACATCTTACAAAAACTCTCCAGATTATTGACTTTTTAAAGTTTTTCTAGGAAACGTTTTAGATGAATGCTTATTAGCCTTTGTCAGTATGAACTTTTGCAAAGTGTCTCTGTGGCGCAATCAGTTAGTATGTACGGCTATTAACCAAAAGGTTGGTGGTTCAATCCCACCCAGGGACCTAATTGACCTTGTTATCAGATTTTGGTGATCTTTAAGTAGACAAGTCAAATTTCATATTCTCTGTTATGGTGTAGGGTACCTGGCCTTCTCTGATGTAATCAGAGTTAGATTTGATTCAGTGATTTTATAAAAACATCTAGGAAGCACAATTTAGCAGTGGGTTGCAGAGAAAAAGAAATATGCTGGCAAAAAAATCAAATTGCGTGATTAAACAGCTCTTCATTTTCTGGCTTTATTTTTATGCTAACAAATTTGTTCTCTGAAAAGTGTCCACAAAGCCAAGTCTCTGATTAACACCTTTGTAGGGATGGTTTTTCACCTATTACTAAATTAAACTTGCTTCATTGGAAAGGCAGCAAGATGCATCCTCATTTCAATGTCTACTGAAATAATACAGGTTGACACCAGGAAACATTAACGCCACTGCATCCTTGCTGCTTTCTCATGTGGAAGTCTGTTTAATGTGAAAACAAGGTGATATCTAATTAGCACACAGGTAAGAAATTAAGAAAATCTTTATTTAAGGGTGAAGATGTTTCTCACAAAATCGTTGCCCCAATGCATCATTGAAATTCAAGCTGGAAAGATGATTTTAATATATCACTTGTACATTTTGTATTGCTCTTCTGGTGACAATGTAGTTTGTTTTTGTCAATTACCATTTTAATAATAGGGTAAAGAAAATGAAGTGGATTTTTGAAAGAAATCAATACTGTCAATATACTATTAAAACAAATTAAAATGGTAAAAGTTATTGTACTTTAAGTAAAAATAAAAGAGCCAAAATATCAATCCCAGTTTTGGATTACTTTAATTAGCAAAAAAAAATGCATATAGCAGAGGATAGTTTCAATCTGCCTACCTCTGGCTTATGGGCCCAGCATGCTTCCATTGCTGTACTCTGCTGCACATGTAAGTGCAAGAGATCCTGAAGCACTCACTCATCATGGGAAAGTACCAATGTGTTTCTTCGTTGGTTGATAGAAGAAACATCTTACAAAAACTCTCCAGATTATTGACTTTTTTAAGTTTTTCTAGGAAACGTTTTAGATGAATGCTTATTAGCATTTGTCAGTATGTACTTTTGCAAAGTGTCTCTGTGGCGCAATCAGTTAGTGTGTACGGCTATTAACCAAAAGGTTGGTGGTTCAATCCCACCCAGGGACGTAATTGACCTTGTTATCAGATTTTGGTGATCTTTAAGTAGACAAGTCAAATTTCATACTCCCTGTTATGGTGTAGGGTACCTGGCCTTCTCTGATGTAATCAGAGTTAGATTTGATTCAGTGATTTTATAAAAACATCTAGGAAGCACAATTTAGCAGAGGGTTGCAGAAAAAAAGAAATATGCTGGCAAAAAAAATCAAATTGCGTGATTAAACAGCTCTTCATTTTCTGGCTTTATTTTTATGCTAACAAATTTGTTCTCTGAAAAGTGTCCACAAAGCCAAGTCTCTGATTAACACCTTTGTAGGGATGGTTTTTCACCTATTACTAAATTAAACTTGCTTCATTGGAAAGGCAGCAAGATGTATCCTCATTTCAATGTCTACTGAAATAATACAGGTTGACACCAGGAAACATTAACGCCACTGCATCCTTGCTGCTTTCTCATGTGGAAGTCTGTTTAATGTGAAAACAAGGTGATATCTAATTAGCACACAGGTAAGGAATTAAGAAAATCTTTATTTAAGGGTGAAGATGTTTCTCACAAAATTGTTGACCCAATGCATCATTGAAATTCAAGCTGGAAAGATGATTTTAATATATCACTTGTACATTTTGAATTGCTCTTCTGGTGACAATGTAGTTAGTTTTTGTCAATTACCATTTTAATAATAGGGTAAAGAAAATGAAGTGGATGTTTGAAAGAAAACAATACTGTCAATATACTATTAAAACAAATTAAAATGGTAAAAGTTATTGTACTTTAAGTAAAAATAAAAGAGACAAAATATCAATCCCAGTTTTGGATTACTTTAATTAACAAAAAAAATGCATATAGCAGAGGATAGTTTCAATCTGCCTACCTCTGGCTTATGGGCCCAGCATGCTTCCATTGCTGTACTCTGCTGCACATGTAAGTGCAAGAGATCCTGAAGCACTCACTCATCATGGGAAAGTACCAATGTGTTTCTTCGTTGGTTGATAGAAGAAACATCTTACAAAAACTCTCCAGATTATTGACTTTTTAAAGTTTTTCTAGGAAACGTTTTAGATGAATGCTTATTAGCCCTTGTCAGTATATACTTTCGCAATGTGTCTCTGTGGCGCAATCAGTTAGTGTGTACGGCTATTAACCAAAAGGTTGGTGGTTCAATCCCACCCAGGTACGTAATTGACCTTGTTATCAGATTTTGGTGATCTTTAAGTAGACAAGTCAAAATTTCAAACCCCCTGTTATGGTGTAGGGTACCAGGCCTTCTCGGATGTAATCAGAGTTAGATTTGATTCAGTGATTTTATAAAAACATCTAAGAAGCACAATTTAGCAGTGGGTTGCAGAGAAAAAGAAATATGCTGGCAAAAAAATCCATTTGAGTGATTAGACAGCTCTTCATTTTCTGGCTTTATTTTTATGCTAACAAATTTGTTCTCTGAAAAGTGTCCACAAAGCCAAGTCTCTGATTAACACCTTTGTAGGGATGGTTTTTCACCTATTACTAAATTAAACTTGCTTCATTGGAAAGGCAGCAAGATGCATCCTCAGTTCAATGTCTACTGAAATAATACAGGTTGACACCAGGAAACATTAACGCCACTGCATCCTTGCTGCTTTCTCATGTGTAAGTCTGTTTAATGTGAAAACAAGGTGATATCTAATTAGCACACAGGTAAGGAATTAAGAAAATCTTTATTTAAGGGTGAAGATGTTTCTCACAAAATCGTTGCCCCAATGCATCATTGAAATTCAAGCTGGAAAGATGATTTTAATATATCACTTGTACATTTTGTATTGCTCTTCTGGTGACAATGTAGTTTGTTTTTGTCAATTACCATTTTAATAATAGGGTAAAGAAAATGAAGTGGATTTCTGAAAGAAAACAATACTGTCAATATACTATTAAAACAAATTAAAATGGTAAAAGTTATTGTACTTTAAGTAAAAATAAAAGAGCCAAAATATCAATCCCAGTATTGGATTACTTTAATTAACAAAAAAAAATGCATATAGCAGAGGATAGTTTCAATCTGCCTACCTCTGGGTTATGGGCCCAGCATGCTTCCATTGCAGTACTCTGCTGCACATGTAAGTGCTAGAGATCCTGAAGCACTCACTCATCATGGGAAAGTACCAATGTGTTTCTTCGTTGGTTGATGGAAGAAACATCTTACAAAAACTCTCCAGATTATTGACTTTTTAAAGTTTTTCTAGGAAACGTTTTAGATGAATGCTTATTAGCCTTTGTCAGTATGAACTTTTGCAAAGTGTCTCTGTGGCGCAATCAGTTAGTATGTACGGCTATTAACCAAAAGGTTGGTGGTTCAATCCCACCCAGGGACGTAATTGACCTTGTTATCAGATTTTGGTGATCTTTAAGTAGACAAGTCAAATTTCATACCCCCTGTTATGGTGTAGGGTACCTGGCCTTCTCTGATGTAATCAGAGTTAGATGTGATTCAGTGATTTTATAAAAACATCTAGGAAGCACAATTTAGCAGTGGGTTGCAGAGAAAAAGAAATATGCTGGCAAAAAAATCAAATTGCGTGATTAAACAGCTCTTCATTTTCTGGCTTTATTTTTATGCTAACAAATTTGTTCTCTGAAAAGTGTCCACAAAGCCAAGTCTCTGATTAACACCTTTGTAGGGATGGTTTTTCACCTATTACTAAATTAAACTTGCTTCATTGGAAAGGCAGCAAGATGCATCCTCATTTCAATGTCTACTGAAATAATACAGGTTGACACCAGGAAACATTAACGCCACTGCATCCTTGCTGCTTTCTCATGTGGAAGTCTGTTTAATGTGAAAACAAGGTGATATCTAATTAGCACACAGGTAAGAAATTAAGAAAATCTTTATTTAAGGGTGAAGATGTTTCTCACAAAATCGTTGCCCCAATGCATCATTGAAATTCAAGCTGGAAAGATGATTTTAATATATCACTTGTACATTTTGAATTGCTCTTCTGGTGACAATGTAGTTAGTTTTTGTCAATTACCATTTTAATAATAGGGTAAAGAAAATTAAGTGGATGTTTGAAAGAAAACAATACTGTCAATATACTATTAAAACAAATTAAAATGGTAAAAGTTATTGTACTTTAAGTAAAAATAAAAGAGACAAAATATCAATCCCAGTTTTGGATTACTTTAATTAACAAAAAAAATGCATATAGCAGAGGATAGTTTCAATCTGCCTACCTCTGGGTTATGAGCCCAGCATGCTTCCATTACTGTACTCTGCTGCACATGTAAGTGCAAGAGATCCTGAAGCACTCACTCATCATGGGAAAGTACCAATGTGTTTCTTCGTTGGTTGATGGAAGAAACATCTTACAAAAACTCTCCAGATTATTGACTTTTTAAAGTTTTTCTAGGAAACGTTTTAGATGAATGCTTATTAGCCCTTGTCAGTATATACTTTCGCAATGTGTCTCTGTGGCGCAATCAGTTAGTGTGTACGGCTATTAACCAAAAGGTTGGTGGTTCAATCCCACCCAGGTACGTAATTGACCTTGTTATCAGATTTTGGTGATCTTTAAGTAGACAAGTCAAAATTTCAAACCCCCTGTTATGGTGTAGGGTACCTGGCCTTCTCTGATGTAATCAGAGTTAGATTTGATTCAGTGATTTTATAAAAACATCTAAGAAGCACAATTTAGCAGTGGGTTGCAGAGAAAAAGAAATATGCTGGCAAAAAAATCCATTTGAGTGATTAGACAGCTCTTCATTTTCTGGCTTTATTTTTATGCTAACAAATTTGTTCTCTGAAAAGTGTCCACAAAGCCAAGTCTCTGATTAACACCTTTGTAGGGATGGTTTTTCACCTATTACTAAATTAAACTTGCTTCATTGGAAAGGCAGCAAGATGCATCCTCAGTTCAATGTCTACTGAAATAATACAGGTTGACACCAGGAAACATTAACGCCACTGCATCCTTGCTGCTTTCTCATGTGTAAGTCTGTTTAATGTGAAAACAAGGTGATATCTAATTAGCACACAGGTAAGGAATTAAGAAAATCTTTATTTAAGGGTGAAGATGTTTCTCACAAAATCGTTGCCCCAATGCATCATTGAAATTCAAGCTGGAAAGATGATTTTAATATATCACTTGTACATTTTGTATTGCTCTTCTGGTGACAATGTAGTTTGTTTTTGTCAATTACCATTTTAATAATAGGGTAAAGAAAATTAAGTGGATTTTTGAAAGAAAACAATACTGTCAATATACTATTAAAACAAATTAAAATGGTAAAAGTTATTGTACTTTAAGTAAAAATAAAAGAGCAAAAATATCAATCCCAGTTTTGGATTACTTTAATTAACAAAAAAAATGCATATAGCAAAGGATAGTTTCAATCTGCCTATCTCTGGGTTATGGGCCCAGCATGCTTCCATTGCAGTACTCTGCTGCACATGTAAGTGCAAGAGATCCTGAAGCACTCACTCATCATGGGAAAGTACCAATGTGTTTCTTCGTTGGTTGATGGAAGAAACATCTTACAAAAACTCTCCAGATTATTGACTTTTTAAAGTTTTTCTAGGAAACGTTTTAGATGAATGCTTATTAGCCTTTGTCAGTATGAACTTTTGCAAAGTGTCTCTGTGGCGCAATCAGTTAGTATGTACGGCTATTAACCAAAAGGTTGGTGGTTCAATCCCACCCAGGGACGTAATTTACCTTGTTATCAGATTTTGGTGATCTTTAAGTAGACAAGTCAAATTTCATACCCCCTGTTATGGTGTAGGGTACCTGGCCTTCTCTGATGTAATCAGAGTTAGATGTGATTCAGTGATTTTATAAAAACATCTAGGAAGCACAATTTAGCAGTGGGTTGCAGAGAAAAAGAAATATGCTGGCAAAAAAATCAAATTGCGTGATTAAACAGCTCTTCATTTTCTGGCTTTATTTTTATGCTAACAAATTTGTTCTCTGAAAAGTGTCCACAAAGCCAAGTCTCTGATTAACACCTTTGTAGGGATGGTTTTTCACCTATTACTAAATTAAACTTGCTTCATTGGAAAGGCAGCAAGATGCATCCTCATTTCAATGTCTACTGAAATAATACAGGTTGACACCAGGAAACATTAACGCCACTGCATCCTTGCTGCTTTCTGATGTGGAAGTCTGTTTAATGTGAAAACAAGGTGATATCTAATTAGCACACAGGTAAGGAATTAAGAAAATCTTTATTTAAGGGTGAAGATGTTTCTCACAAAATCGTTGCCCCAATGCATCATTGAAATTCAAGCTGGAAAGATGATTTTAATATATCACTTGTACATTTTGAATTGCTCTTCTGGTGACAATGTAGTTTGTTTTTGTCAATTACCATTTTAATAATAGGGTAAAGAAAATGAAGTGGATTTTTGAAAGAAAACAATACTGTCAATATACTATTAAAACAAATTAAAATGGTAAAAGTTATTGTACTTTAAGTAAAAATAAAAGAGCCAAAATATCAATCCCAGTTTTGGATTACTTTAATTAACAAAAAAAAATGCATATAGCAGAGGATAGTTTCAATCTGCCTACCTCTGGCTTATGGGCCCAGCATGCTTCCATTGCAGTACTCTGCTGCACATGTAAGTGCAAGAGATCCTGAAGCACTCACTCATCATGGGAAAGTACCAATGTGTTTCTTCGTTGGTTGATGGAAGAAACATCTTACAAAAACTCTCCAGATTATTGACTTTTTAAAGTTTTTCTAGGAAATGTTTTAGATGAATGCTTATTAGCCTTTGTCAGTATGAACTTTTGCAAAGTGTCTCTGTGGCGCAATCAGTTAGTATGTATGGCTATTAACCAAAACGTTGGTGGTTCAATCCCACCCAGGGACGTAATTGACCTTGTTATCAGATTTTGGTGATCTTTAAGTAGACAAGTCAAATTTCATACCCCCTGTTATGGTGTAGGGCAGGCCTGGCCAACCAGTGGCTCTCCAGCTGTTGTAAAACTACAAGTCCCATAATGCTTTGCCACAGTTTTGCTATTAAGGAATGCTAAAACCGTGGCAGGGCATGCTGGGATGTGTAGTTTCACAACAACTGGAGAGCCACAGGTTGGCCAGGCCTGGTGTAGGGTACCTGGCCTTCTCTGATGTAATCAGAGTTAGATTTGATTCAGTGATTTTATAAAAACATCTAGGAAGCACAATTTAGCAGTGGGTTGCAGAGAAAAAGAAATATGCTGGCAAAAAAATCAAATTGCGTGATTAAACAGCTCTTCATTTTCTAGCTTTATTTTTATGCTAACAAATTTGTTCTCTGAAAAGTGTCCACAAAGCCAAGTCTCTGATTAACACCTTTGTAGGGATGGTTTTTCACCTATTACTAAATTAAACTTGCTTCATTGGAAAGGCAGCAAGATGCATCCTCATTTCAATGTCTACTGAAATAATACAGGTTGACACCAGGAAACATTAACGCCACTGCATCCTTGCTGCTTTCTGATGTGGAAGTCTGTTTAATGTGAAAACAAGGTGATATCTAATTAGCACACAGGTAAGGAATTAAGAAAATCTTTATTTAAGGGTGAAGATGTTTCTCACAAAATCGTTGCCCCAATGCATCATTGAAATTCAAGCTGGAAAGATGATTTTAATATATCACTTGTACATTTTGAATTGCTCTTCTGGTGACAATGTAGTTTGTTTTTGTCAATTACCATTTAAATAATAGGGTAAAGAAAATTAAGTGGATTTTTGAAAGAAAACAATACTGTCAATATACTATTAAAACAAATTAAAATGGTAAAAGTTATTGTACTTTAAGTAAAAATAAAAGAGCCAAAATATCAATCCCTGTTTTGGATTACTTTAATTAACAAACAAAAAAAATGCATATAGCAGAGGATAGTTTCAATCTGCCTACCTCTGGGTTATGGGCCCAGCATGCTTCCATTGCAGTACTCTGCTGCACATGTAAGTGCAAGAGATCCTGAAGCACTCACTCATCATGGGAAAGTACCAATGTGTTTCTTCGTTGGTTGATAGAAGAAACATCTTACAAAAACTCTCCAGATTATTGACTTTTTTAAGTTTTTCTAGGAAACGTTTTAGATGAATGCTTATTAGCCTTTGTCAGTATGAACTTTTGCAAAGTGTCTCTGTGGCGCAATCAGTTAGTATGTACGGCTATTAACCAAAAGGTTGGTGGTTCAATCCCACCCAGGGACGTAATTGACCTTGTTATCAGATTTTGGTGATCTTTAAGTAGACAAGTCAAATTTCATACCCCCTGTTATGGTGTAGGGTACCTGGCCTTCTCTGATGTAATCAGAGTTAGATGTGATTCAGTGATTTTATAAAAACATCTAGGAAGCACAATTTAGCAGTGGGTTGCAGAGAAAAAGAAATATGCTGCAAAAAAATCAAATTGCGTGATTAAACAGCTCTTCATTTTCTGGCTTTATTTTTATGCTAACAAATTTGTTCTCTGAAAAGTGTCCACAAAGCCAAGTCTCTGATTAACACCTTTGTAGGGATGGTTTTTCACCTATTACTAAATTAAACTTGCTTCATTGGAAAGGCAGCAAGATGCATCCTCATTTCAATGTCTACTGAAATAATACAGGTTGACACCAGGAAACATTAACGCCACTGCATCCTTGCTGCTTTCTCATGTGGAAGTCTGTTTAATGTGAAAACAAGGTGATATCTAATTAGCACACAGGTAAGAAATTACGAAAATCTTTATTTAAGGGTGAAGATGTTTCTCACAAAATCGTTGCCCCAATGCATCATTGAAATTCAAGCTGGAAAGATGATTTTAATATATCACTTGTACATTTTGTATTGCTCTTCTGGTGACAATGTAGTTTGTTTTTGTCAATTACCATTTTAATAATAGGGTAAAGAAAATGAAGTGGATTTTTGAAAGAAAACAATACTGTCAATATACTATTAAAACAAATTAAAATGGTAAAAGTTATTGTACTTTAAGTAAAAATAAAAGAGCCAAAATATCAATCCCAGTTTTGGATTACTTTAATTAACAAAAAAAAATGCATATAGCAGAGGATAGTTTCAATCTGCCTACCTCTGGCTTATGGGCCCAGCATGCTTCCATTGCAGTACTCTGCTGCACATGTAAGTGCAAGAGATCCTGAAGCACTCACTCATCATGGGAAAGTACCAATGTGTTTCTTCGTTGGTTGATGGAAGAAACATCTTACAAAAACTCTCCAGATTATTGACTTTTTAAAATTTTTCTAGGAAACGTTTTAGATGAATGCTTATTAGCCTTTGTCAGTATGAACTTTTGCAAAGTGTCTCTGTGGCGCAATCAGTTAGTATGTATGGCTATTAACCAAAAGGTTGGTGGTTCAATCCCACCCAGGGACGTAATTGACCTTGTTATCAGATTTTGGTGATCTTTAAGTAGACAAGTCAAATTTCATACCCCCTGTTATGGTGTAGGGCAGGCCTGGCCAACCAGTGGCTCTCCAGCTGTTGTAAAACTACAAGTCCCATAATGCTTTGCCACAGTTTTGCTATTAAGGAATGCTAAAACCGTGGCAGGGCATGCTGGGATGTGTAGTTTCACAACAACTGGAGAGCCACAGGTTGGCCAGGCCTGGTGTAGGGTACCTGGCCTTCTCTGATGTAATCAGAGTTAGATTTGATTCAGTGATTTTATAAAAACATCTAGGAAGCACAATTTAGCAGTGGGTTGCAGAGAAAAAGAAATATGCTGGCAAAAAAATCAAATTGCGTGATTAAACAGCTCTTCATTTTCTGGCTTTATTTTTATGCTAACAAATTTGTTCTCTGAAAAGTGTCCACAAAGCCAAGTCTCTGATTAACACCTTTGTAGGGATGGTTTTTCACCTATTACTAAATTAAACTTGCTTCATTGGAAAGGCAGCAAGATGCATCCTCATTTCAATGTCTACTGAAATAATACAGGTTGACACCAGGAAACATTAACGCCACTGCATCCTTGCTGCTTTCTCATGTGGAAGTCTGTTTAATGTGAAAACAAGGTGATATCTAATTAGCACACAGGTAAGGAATTAAGAAAATCTTTATTTAAGGGTGAAGATGTTTCTCACAAAATCGTTGCCCCAATGCATCATTGAAATTCAAGCTGGAAAGATGATTTTAATATATCACTTGTACATTTTGAATTGCTCTTCTGGTGACAATGTAGTTTGTTTTTGTCAATTACCATTTAAATAATAGGGTAAAGAAAATTAAGTGGATTTTTGAAAGAAAACAATACTGTCAATATACTATTAAAACAAATTAAAATGGTAAAAGTTATTGTACTTTAAGTAAAAATAAAAGAGCCAAAATATCAATCCCTGTTTTGGATTACTTTAATTAACAAACAAAAAAAATGCATATAGCAGAGGATAGTTTCAATCTGCCTACCTCTGGGTTATGGGCCCAGCATGCTTCCATTGCTGTACTCTGCTGCACATGTAAGTGCAAAAGATCCTGAAGCACTCACTCATCATGGGAAAGTACCAATGTGTTTCTTCGTTGGTTGATAGAAGAAACATCTTACAAAAACTCTCCAGATTATTGACTTTTTAAAGTTTTTCTAGGAAACGTTTTAGATGAATGCTTATTAGCCTTTGTCAGTATGGACTTTTGCAAAGTGTCTCTGTGGCGCAATCCGTTAGTAGGTACGGCTATTAACCATAAGGTTGGTGGTTCAATCCCACCCAGGGACCTAATTGACCTTGTTATCAGATTTTGGTGATCTTTAAGTAGACAAGTCAAAATTTCAAACCCCCTGTTATGGTGTAGGGTACCTGGCCTTCTCTGATGTAATCAGAGTTAGATTTGATTCAGGGATTTTATAAAAACAGCTAGGAAGCACAATTTAGCAGTGGGTTGCAGAGAAAAAGAAATATGCTGGCAAAAAAAAATCAAATTGCGTGATTAAACAGCTCTTCATTTTCTGGCTTTATTTTTATGCTAACAAATTTGTTCTCTGAAAAGTGTCCACAAAGCCAAGTCTCTGATTAACACCTTTGTAGGGATGGTTTTTCACCTATTACTAAATTAAACTTGCTTCATTGGAAAGGCAGCAAGATGTATCCTCATTTCAATGTCTACTGAAATAATACAGGTTGACACCAGGAAACATTAACGCCACTGCATCGTTGCTGCTTTCTCATGTGGAAGTCTGTTTAATGTGAAAACAAGGTGATATCTAATTAGCACACAGGTAAGGAATTAAGAAAATCTTTATTTAAGGGTGAAGATGTTTCTCACAAAATAGTTGACCCAATGCATCATTGAAATTCAAGCTGGAAAGATGATTTTAATATATCACTTGTACATTTTGTATTGCTCTTCTGGTGACAATGTAGTTTGTTTTTGTCAATTACCATTTTAATAATAGGGTAAAGAAAATGAAGTGGATTTTTGAAAAAAAACAATACTGTCAATATACTATTAAAACAAATTAAAATGGTAAAAGTTATTGTACTTTAAGTAAAAATAAAAGAGACAAAATATCAATCCCAGTTTTGGATTACTTTAATTAACAAAAAAAATGCATATAGCAGAGGATAGTTTCAATCTGCCTACCTCTGGGTTATGGGCCCAGCATGCTTCCATTGCAGTACTCTGCTGCACATGTAAGTGCTAGAGATCCTGAAGCACTCACTCATCATGGGAAAGTACCAATGTGTTTCTTCGTTGGTTGATGGAAGAAACATCTTACAAAAACTCTCCAGATTATTGACTTTTTAAAGTTTTTCTAGGAAACGTTTTAGATGAATGCTTATTAGCCTTTGTCAGTATGGACTTTTGCAAAGTGTCTCTGTGGCGCAATCCGTTAGTATGTACGGCTATTAACCATAAGGTTGGTGGTTCAATCCCACCCAGGGACCTAATTGACCTTGTTATCAGATTTTGGTGATCTTTAAGTAGACAAGTCAAAATTTCAAACCCCCTGTTATGGTGTAGGGTACCTGGCCTTCTCTGATGTAATCAGAGTTAGATTTGATTCAGGGATTTTATAAAAACAGCTAGGAAGCACAATTTAGCAGTGGGTTGCAGAGAAAAAAAATATGCTGGCAGAAAAATCCAATTGAGTGATTAAACAGCTCTTCATTTTCTGGCTTTATTTTTATGCTAACAAATTTGTTCTCTGAAAAGTGTCCACAAAGCCAAGTCTCTGATTAACACCTTTGTAAGGATGGTTTTTCACCAATTACTAAATTAAACTTGCTTCATTGGAAAGGCAGCAAGATGCATCCTCATTTCAATGTCTACTGAAATAATACAAGTTGACACCAGGAAACATTAACGCCACTGCATCCTTGCTGCTTTCTCATGTGGAAGTCTGTTTAATATGAAAACAAGGTGATATCTAATTAGCACACAGGTAAGGAATTAAGAAAATCTTTATTTAAGGGTGAAGATGTTTCTCACAAAATCGTTGCCCCAATGCATCATTGAAATTCAAGCTGGAAATATGATTTTAATATATCACTTGTACATTTTGTATTGCTCTTCTGGTGACAATGTAGTTTGTTTTTGTCAATTACCATTTTAATAATAGGGTAAAGAAAATGAAGTGGATTTTTGAAAGAAAACAATACTGTCAATATACTATTAAAACAAATTAAAATGGTAAAAGTTATTGTACTTTAAGTAAAAATAAAAGAGACAAAATATCAATCCCAGTTTTGGATTACTTTAATTAACAAAAAAAAATGCATATAGCAGAGGATAGTTTCAATCTGCCTACCTCTGGGTTATGGGCCCAGTACTTTGCTGCACATGTAAGTGCAAGAGATCCTGAAGCACTCACTCATCATGGGAAAGTACCAATGTGTTTCTTCGTTGGTTGATGGAAGAAACATCTTACAAAAACTCTCCAGATTATTGACTTTTTAAAGTTTTTCTAGGAAACGTTTTAGATGAATGCTTATTAGCCTTTGTCAGTATGAACTTTTGCAAAGTGTCTCTGTGGCGCAATCAGCTAGTATGTACAGCTATTAACCAAAAGGTTGGTGGTTCAATCCCACCCAGGGACCTAATTGACCTTGTTATCAGATTTTGGTGATCTTTAAGTAGACAAGTCAAATTTCATACCCCCTGTTATGGTGTAGGGTACCTGGCCTTCTCTGATGTAATCAGAGTTAGATGTGATTCAGTGATTTTATAAAAACATCTAGGAAGCACAATTTAGCAGTGGGTTGCAGAGAAAAAGAAATATGCTGGCAAAAAAATCAAATTGCGTGATTAAACAGCTCTTCATTTTCTGGCTTTATTTTTATGCTAACAAATTTGTTCTCTGAAAAGTGTCCACAAAGCCAAGTCTCTGATTAACACCTTTGTAGGGATGGTTTTTCACCTATTACTAAATTAAACTTGCTTCATTGGAAAGGCAGCAAGATGCATCCTCATTTCAATGTCTACTGAAATAATACAGGTTGACACCAGGAAACATTAACGCCACTGCATCCTTGCTGCTTTCTCATGTGGAAGTCTGTTTAATGTGAAAACAAGGTGATATCTAATTAGCACACAGGTAAGAAATTACGAAAATCTTTATTTAAGGGTGAAGATGTTTCTCACAAAATCGTTGCCCCAATGCATCATTGAAATTCAAGCTGGAAAGATGATTTTAATATATCACTTGTACATTTTGTATTGCTCTTCTGGTGACAATGTAGTTTGTTTTTGTCAATTACCATTTTAATAATAGGGTAAAGAAAATGAAGTGGATTTTTGAAAGAAAACAATACTGTCAATATACTATTAAAACAAATTAAAATGGTAAAAATTATTGTACTTTAAGTAAAAATAAAAGAGCCAAAATATCAATCCCAGTTTTGGATTACTTTAATTAACAAAAAAAAATGCATATAGCAGAGGATAGTTTCAATCTGCCTACCTCTGGCTTATGGGCCCAGCATGCTTCCATTGCAGTACTCTGCTGCACATGTAAGTGCAAGAGATCCTGAAGCACTCACTCATCATGGGAAAGTACCAATGTGTTTCTTCGTTGGTTGATGGAAGAAACATCTTACAAAAACTCTCCAGATTATTGACTTTTTAAAGTTTTTCTAGGAAACGTTTTAGATGAATGCTTATTAGCCTTTGTCAGTATGAACTTTTGCAAAGTGTCTCTGTGGCGCAATCAGTTAGTATGTATGGCTATTAACCAAAAGGTTGGTGGTTCAATCCCACCCAGGGACGTAATTGACCTTGTTATCAGATTTTGGTGATCTTTAAGTAGACAAGTCAAATTTCATACCCCCTGTTATGGTGTAGGGTACCTGGCCTTCTCTGATGTAATCAGAGTTAGATTTGATTCAGTGATTTTATAAAAACATCTAGGAAGCACAATTTAGCAGTGGGTTGCAGAGAAAAAGAAATATGCTGGCAAAAAAATCAAATTGCGTGATTAAACAGCTCTTCATTTTCTGGCTTTATTTTTATGCTAACAAATTTGTTCTCTGAAAAGTGTCCACAAAGCCAAGTCTCTGATTAACACCTTTGTAGGGATGGTTTTTCACCTATTACTAAATTAAACTTGCTTCATTGGAAAGGCAGCAAGATGCATCCTCATTTCAATGTCTACTGAAATAATACAGGTTGACAACAGGAAACATTAACGCCACTGCATCCTTGCTGCTTTCTGATGTGGAAGTCTGTTTAATGTGAAAACAAGGTGATATCTAATTAGCACACAGGTAAGGAATTAAGAAAATCTTTATTTAAGGGTGAAGATGTTTCTCACAAAATCGTTGCCCCAATGCATCATTGAAATTCAAGCTGGAAAGATGATTTTAATATATCACTTGTACATTTTGAATTGCTCTTCTGGTGACAATGTAGTTTGTTTTTGTCAATTACCATTTAAATAATAGGGTAAAGAAAATTAAGTGGATTTTTGAAAGAAAACAATACTGTCAATATACTATTAAAACAAATTAAAATGGTAAAAGTTATTGTACTTTAAGTAAAAATAAAAGAGCCAAAATATCAATCCCTGTTTTGGATTACTTTAATTAACAAACAAAAAAAATGCATATAGCAGAGGATAGTTTCAATCTGCCTACCTCTGGGTTATGGGCCCAGCATGCTTCCATTGCTGTACTCTGCTGCACATGTAAGTGCAAGAGATCCTGAAGCACTCACTCATCATGGGAAAGTACCAATGTGTTTCTTCGTTGGTTGATAGAAGAAACATCTTACAAAAACTCTCCAGATTATTGACTTTTTTAAGTTTTTCTAGGAAACGTTTTAGATGAATGCTTATTAGCATTTGTCAGTATGCACTTTTGCAAAGTGTCTCTGTGGCGCAATCAGTTAGTGTGTACGGCTATTAACCAAAAGGTTGGTGGTTCAATCCCACCCAGGGACGTAATTGACCTTGTTATCAGATTTTGGTGATCTTTAAGTAGACAAGTCAAATTTCATACTCCCTGTTATGGTGTAGGGTACCTGGCCTTCTCTGATGTAATCAGAGTTAGATTTGATTCAGTGATTTTATAAAAACATCTAGGAAGCACAATTTAGCAGTGGGTTGCAGAGAAAAAGAAATATGCTGGCAAAAAAATCAAATTGCGTGATTAAACAGCTCTTCATTTTCTGGCTTTATTTTTATGCTAACAAATTTGTTCTCTGAAAAGTGTCCACAAAGCCAAGTCTCTGATTAACACCTTTGTAGGGATGGTTTTTCACCTATTACTAAATTAAACTTGCTTCATTGGAAAGGCAGCAAGATGTATCCTCATTTCAATGTCTACTGAAATAATACAGGTTGACACCAGGAAACATTAACGCCACTGCATCCTTGCTGCTTTCTCATGTGGAAGTCTTTTTAATGTGAAAACAAGGTGATATCTAATTAGCACACAGGTAAGGAATTAAGAAAATCTTTATTTAAGGGTGAAGATGTTTCTCACAAAATTGTTGACCCAATGCATCATTGAAATTCAAGCTGGAAAGATGATTTTAATATATCACTTGTACATTTTGTATTGCTCTTCTGGTGACAATGTAGTTTGTTTTTGTCAATTACCATTTTAATAATAGGGTAAAGAAAATGAAGTGGATTTTTGAAAAAAAAAAACAATACTGTCAATATACTATTAAAACAAATTAAAATGGTAAAAGTTATTGTACTTTAAGTAAAAATAAAAGAGACAAAATATCAATCCAAGTTTTGGATTACTTTAATTAACAAAAAAAATGCATATAGCAGAGGATAGTTTCAATCTGCCTACCTCTGGGTTATGGGCCCAGCATGCTTCCATTGCAGTACTCTGCTGCACATGTAAGTGCAAGAGATCCTGAAGCACTTACTCATCATGGGAAAGTACCAATGTGTTTCTTCGTTGTTTGATGGAAGAAACATCTTACAAAAACTCTCCAGATTATTGACTTTTTAAAGTTTTTCTAGGAAACGTTTTAGATGAATGCTTATTAGCCTTTGTCAGTATGGACTTTTGCAAAGTGTCTCTGTGGCGCAATCCGTTAGTATGTACGGCTATTAACCATAAGGTTGGTGGTTCAATCCCACCCAGGGACCTAATTGACCTTGTTATCAGATTTTGGTGATCTTTAAGTAGACAAGTCAAAATTTCAAACCCCCTGTTATGGTGTAGGGTACCTGGCCTTCTCTGATGTAATCAGAGTTAGATTTGATTCAGGGATTTTATAAAAACAGCTAGGAAGCACAATTTAGCAGTGGGTTGCAGAGAAAAAAAATATGCTGGCAGAAAAATCCAATTGAGTGATTAAACAGCTCTTCATTTTCTGGCTTTATTTTTATGCTAACAAATTTGTTCTCTGAAAAGTGTCCACAAAGCCAAGTCTCTGATTAACACCTTTGTAAGGATGGTTTTTCACCAATTACTAAATTAAACTTGCTTCATTGGAAAGGCAGCAAGATGCATCCTCATTTCAATGTCTACTGAAATAATACAAGTTGACACCAGGAAACATTAACGCCACTGCATCCTTGCTGCTTTCTCATGTGGAAGTCTGTTTAATATGAAAACAAGGTGATATCTAATTAGCACACAGGTAAGGAATTAAGAAAATCTTTATTTAAGGGTGAAGATGTTTCTCACAAAATCGTTGCCCCAATGCATCATTGAAATTCAAGCTGGAAATATGATTTTAATATATCACTTGTACATTTTGTATTGCTCTTCTGGTGACAATGTAGTTTGTTTTTGTCAATTACCATTTTAATAATAGGGTAAAGAAAATGAAGTGGATTTTTGAAAGAAAACAATACTGTCAATATACTATTAAAACAAATTAAAATGGTAAAAGTTATTGTACTTTAAGTAAAAATAAAAGAGACAAAATATCAATCCCAGTTTTGGATTACTTTAATTAACAAAAAAAAATGCATATAGCAGAGGATTGTTTCAATCTGCCTACCTCTGGGTTATGGGCCCAGCATGCTTCCACTGCAGTACTTTGCTGCACATGTAAGTGCAAGAGATCCTGAAGCACTCACTCATCATGGGAAAGTACCAATGTGTTTCTTCGTTGGTTGATGGAAGTAACATCTTACAAAAACTCTCCAGATTATTGACTTTTTAAAGTTTTTCTAGGAAACGTTTTAGATGAATGCTTATTAGCCTTTGTCAGTATGAACTTTTGCAAAGTGTCTCTGTGGCGCAATCAGTTAGTATGTACAGCTATTAACCAAAAGGTTGGTGGTTCAATCCGACCCAGTGACCTAATTGACCTTGTTATCAGATTATGGTGATCTTTAAGTAGACAAGTCAAATTTCATACCCCCTGTTATGGTGTAGGGTACCTGGCCTTCTCTGATGTAATCAGAGTTAGATGTGATTCAGTGATTTTATAAAAACATCTAGGAAGCACAATTTAGCAGTGGGTTGCAGAGAAAAAGAAATATGCTGGCAAAAAAATCAAATTGCGTGATTAAACAGCTCTTCATTTTCTGGCTTTATTTTTATGCTAACAAATTTGTTCTCTGAAAAGTGTCCACAAAGCCAAGTCTCTGATTAACACCTTTGTAGGGATGGTTTTTCACCTATTACTAAATTAAACTTGCTTCATTGGAAAGGCAGCAAGATGCATCCTCATTTCAATGTCTACTGAAATAGTACAGGTTGACACCAGGAAACATTAACGCCACTGCATCCTTGCTGCTTTCTCATGTGGAAGTCTGTTTAATGTGAAAACAAGGTGATATCTAATTAGCACACAGGTAAGAAATTACGAAAATCTTTATTTAAGGGTGAAGATGTTTCTCACAAAATCGTTGCCCCAATGCATCATTGAAATTCAAGCTGGAAAGATGATTTTAATATATCACTTGTACATTTTGTATTGCTCTTCTGGTGACAATGTAGTTTGTTTTTGTCAATTACCATTTTAATAATAGGGTAAAGAAAATGAAGTGGATTTTTGAAAGAAAACAATACTGTCAATATACTATTAAAACAAATTAAAATGGTAAAAGTTATTGTACTTTAAGTAAAAATAAAAGAGCCAAAATATCAATCCCAGTTTTGGATTACTTTAATTAAAAAAAAATAATGCATATAGCAGAGGATAGTTTCAATCTGCCTACCTCTGGCTTATGGGCCCAGCATGCTTCCATTGCAGTACTCTGCTGCACATGTAAGTGCAAGAGATCCTGAAGCACTCACTCATCATGGGAAAGTACCAATGTGTTTCTTCGTTGGTTGATGGAAGAAACATCTTACAAAAACTCTCCAGATTATTGACTTTTTAAAGTTTTTCTAGGAAACGTTTTAGATGAATGCTTATTAGCCTTTGTCAGTATGAACTTTTGCAAAGTGTCTCTGTGGCGCAATCAGTTAGTATGTATGGCTATTAACCAAAAGGTTGGTGGTTCAATCCCACCCAGGGATGTAATTGACCTTGTTATCAGATTTTGGTGATCTTTAAGTAGACAAGTCAAATTTCATACCCCCTGTTATGGTGTAGGGTACCTGGCCTTCTCTGATGTAATCAGAGTTAGATTTGATTCAGTGATTTTATAAAAACATCTAGGAAGCACAATTTAGCAGTGGGTTGCAGAGAAAAAGAAATATGCTGGCAAAAAAATCAAATTGCGTGATTAAACAGCTCTTCATTTTCTGGCTTTATTTTTATGCTAACAAATTTGTTCTCTGAAAAGTGTCCACAAAGCCAAGTCTCTGATTAACACCTTTGTAGGGATGGTTTTTCACCTATTACTAAATTAAACTTGCTTCATTGGAAAGGCAGCAAGATGCATCCTCATTTCAATGTCTACTGAAATAATACAGGTTGACAACAGGAAACATTAACGCCACTGCATCCTTGCTGCTTTCTGATGTGGAAGTCTGTTTAATGTGAAAACAAGGTGATATCTAATTAGCACACAGGTAAGGAATTAAGAAAATCTTTATTTAAGGGTGAAGATGTTTCTCACAAAATCGTTGCCCCAATGCATCATTGAAATTCAAGCTGGAAAGATGATTTTAATATATCACTTGTACATTTTGAATTGCTCTTCTGGTGACAATGTAGTTTGTTTTTGTCAATTACCATTTAAATAATAGGGTAAAGAAAATTAAGTGGATTTTTGAAAGAAAACAATACTGTCAATATACTATTAAAACAAATTAAAATGGTAAAAGTTATTGTACTTTAAGTAAAAATAAAAGAGCCAAAATATCAATCCCTGTTTTGGATTACTTTAATTAACAAACAAAAAAAATGCATATAGCAGAGGATAGTTTCAATCTGCCTACCTCTGGGTTATGGGCCCAGCATGCTTCCATTGCTGTACTCTGCTGCACATGTAAGTGCAAGAGATCCTGAAGCACTCACTCATCATGGGAAAGTACCAATGTGTTTCTTCGTTGGTTGATAGAAGAAACATCTTACAAAAACTCTCCAGATTATTGACTTTTTTAAGTTTTTCTAGGAAACGTTTTAGATGAATGCTTATTAGCATTTGTCAGTATGCACTTTTGCAAAGTGTCTCTGTGGCGCAATCAGTTAGTGTGTACGGCTATTAACCAAAAGGTTGGTGGTTCAATCCCACCCAGGGACGTAATTGACCTTGTTATCAGATTTTGGTGATCTTTAAGTAGACAAGTCAAATTTCATACTCCCTGTTATGGTGTAGGGTACCTGGCCTTCTCTGATGTAATCAGAGTTAGATTTGATTCAGTGATTTTATAAAAACATCTAGGAAGCACAATTTAGCAGTGGGTTGCAGAGAAAAAGAAATATGCTGGCAAAAAAATCAAATTGCGTGATTAAACAGCTCTTCATTTTCTGGCTTTATTTTTATGCTAACAAATTTGTTCTCTGAAAAGTGTCCACAAAGCCAAGTCTCTGATTAACACCTTTGTAGGGATGGTTTTTCACCTATTACTAAATTAAACTTGCTTCATTGGAAAGGCAGCAAGATGTATCCTCATTTCAATGTCTACTGAAATAATACAGGTTGACACCAGGAAACATTAACGCCACTGCATCCTTGCTGCTTTCTCATGTGGAAGTCTGTTTAATGTGAAAACAAGGTGATATCTAATTAGCACACAGGTAAGGAATTAAGAAAATCTTTATTTAAGGGTGAAGATGTTTCTCACAAAATTGTTGACCCAATGCATCATTGAAATTCAAGCTGGAAAGATGATTTTAATATATCACTTGTACATTTTGTATTGCTCTTCTGGTGACAATGTAGTTTGTTTTTGTCAATTACCATTTTAATAATAGGGTAAAGAAAATGAAGTGGATTTTTGAAAAAAAACAATACTGTCAATATACTATTAAAACAAATTAAAATGGTAAAAGTTATTGTACTTTAAGTAAAAATAAAAGAGACAAAATATCAATCCCAGTTTTGGATTACTTTAATTAACAAAAAAAATGCATATAGCAGAGGATAGTTTCAATCTGCCTACCTCTGGGTTATGGGCCCAGCATGCTTCCATTGCAGTACTCTGCTGCACATGTAAATGCAAGAGATCCTGAAGCACTCACTCATCATGGGAAAGTACCAATGTGTTTCTTCGTTGGTTGATGGAAGAAACATCTTACAAAAACTCTCTAGATTATTGACTTTTTAAAGTTTTTCTAGGAAACGTTTTAGATGAATGCTTATTAGCCTTTGTCAGTATGGACTTTTGCAAAGTGTCTCTGTGGCGCAATCCGTTAGTATGTATGGTTATTAACCATAAGGTTGGTGGTTCAATCCCACCCAGGGACCTAATTGACCTTGTTATCAGATTTTGGTGATCTTTAAGTAGACAAGTCAAAATTTCAAACCCCCTGTTATGGTGTAGGGTACCTGGCCTTCTCTGATGTAATCAGAGTTAGATTTGATTCAGTGATTTTATAAAAACAGCTAGGAAGCACAATTTAGCAGTGGGTTGCAGAGAAAAAAAATATGCTGGCAGAAAAATCCAATTGAGTGATTAAACAGCTCTTCATTTTCTGGCTTTATTTTTATGCTAACAAATTTGTTCTCTGAAAAGTGTCCACAAAGCCAAGTCTCTGATTAACACCTTTGTAAGGATGGTTTTTCACCAATTACTAAATTAAACTTGCTTCATTGGAAAGGCAGCAAGATGCATCCTCATTTCAATGTCTACTGAAATAATACAAGTTGACACCAGGAAACATTAACGCCACTGCATCCTTGCTGCTTTCTCATGTGGAAGTCTGTTTAATATGAAAACAAGGTGATATCTAATTAGCACACAGGTAAGGAATTAAGAAAATCTTTATTTAAGGGTGAAGATGTTTCTCACAAAATCGTTGCCCCAATGCATCATTGAAATTCAAGCTGGAAATATGATTTTAATATATCACTTGTACATTTTGTATTGCTCTTCTGGTGACAATGTAGTTTGTTTTTGTCAATTACCATTTTAATAATAGGGTAAAGAAAATGAAGTGGATTTTTGAAAGAAAACAATACTGTCAATATACTATTAAAACAAATTAAAATGGTAAAAGTTATTGTACTTTAAGTAAAAATAAAAGAGACAAAATATCAATCCCAGTTTTGGATTACTTTAATTAACAAAAAAAATGCATATAGCAGAGGATAGTTTCAATCTGCCTACCTCTGGGTTATGGGCCCAGCATGCTTCCATTGCAGTACTCTGCTGCACATGTAAGTGCAAGAGATCCTGAAGCACTCACTCATCATGGGAAAGTACCAATGTGTTTCTTCGTTGGTTGATGGAAGAAACATCTTACAAAAACTCTCTAGATTATTGACTTTTTAAAGTTTTTCTAGGAAACGTTTTAGATGAATGCTTATTAGCCTTTGTCAGTATGGTCTTTCGCAAAGTGTCTCTGTGGCGCAATCAGTTAGTATGTACGGCTATTAACCATAAGGTTGGTGGTTCAATCCCACCCAGGGACCTAATTGACCTTGTTATCAGATTTTGGTGATCTTTAAGTAGACAAGTCAAAATATCAAACCCCCTGTTATTGTGTAGGGTACCTAGCCTTCTCTGATGTAATCAGAGTTAGATTTGATTCAGTGATTTTATAAAAACAGCTAGGAAGCACAATTTAGCAGTGGGTTGCAGAGAAAAAAAATATGCTGGCAGAAAAATCCAATTGAGTGATTAAACAGCTCTTCATTTTCTGGCTTTATTTTTATGCTAACAAATTTGTTCTCTGAAAAGTGTCCACAAAGCCAAGTCTCTGTTTAACACCTTTGTAGGGATGGTTTTTCACCTATTACTAAATTAAACTTGCTTCATTGGAAAGGCAGCAAGATGCATCCTCATTTCAATGTCTACTGAAATAATACAAGTTGACACCAGGAAACATTAACGCCACTGCATCCTTGCTGCTTTCTCATGTGGAAGTCTGTTTAATATGAAAACAAGGTGATATCTAATTAGCACACAGGTAAGGAATTAAGAAAATCTTTATTTAAGGGTGAAGATGTTTCTCACAAAATCGTTGCCCCAATGCATCATTGAAATTCAAGCTGGAAATATGATTTTAATATATCACTTGTACATTTTGTATTGCTCTTCTGGTGACAATGTAGTTTGTTTTTGTCAATTACCATTTTAATAATAGGGTAAAGAAAATGAAGTGGATTTTTGAAAGAAAACAATACTGTCAATATACTATTAAAACAAATTAAAATGGTAAAAGTTATTGTACTTTAAGTAAAAATAAAAGAGACAAAATATCAATCCCAGTTTTGGATTACTTTAATTAACAAAAAAAAAAATGCATATAGCAGAGGATAGTTTCAATCTGCCTACCTCTGGGTTATGGGCCCAGCATGCTTCCATTGCAGTACTCTGCTGCACATGTAAGTGCAAGAGATCCTGAAGCACTCACTCATCATGGGAAAGTACCAATGTGTTTCTTCGTTGGTTGATGGAAGAAACATCTTACAAAAACTCTCTAGATTATTGACTTTTTAAAGTTTTTCTAGGAAACGTTTTAGATGAATGCTTATTAGCCTTTGTCAGTATGGTCTTTTGCAAAGTGTCTCTGTGGCGCAATCAGTTAGTGTGTACGGCTACTAACCAAAAGGTTGGTGGTTAAATCCTACCCAGGGACGTAATTGACATTGTGATCAGATTTTGGTGATATTTAAGTAGACAAGTCAAAATTTCAAACCCCCTCTTATGGTGTAGGGTACCTAGCCTTCTCTGATGTAATCAGAGTTAGATTTGATTCAGTGATTTTATAAAAACAGCTAGGAAGCACAATTTAGCAGTGGGTTGCAGAGAAAAAAAATATGCTGGTAGAAAAATCCAATTGAGTGATTAAACAGCTCTTCATTTTCTGGCTTTATTTTTATGCTAACAAATTTGTTCTCTGAAAAGTGTCCACAAAGCCAAGTCTCTGATTAACACCTTTGTAAGGATGGTTTTTCACCAATTACTAAATTAAACTTGCTTCATTGGAAAGGCAGCAAGATGCATCCTCATTTCAATGTCTACTGAAATAATACAAGTTGACACCAGGAAACATTAACGCCACTGCATCCTTGCTGCTTTCTCATGTGGAAGTCTGTTTAATATGAAAATAAGGTGATATCTAATTAGCACACAGGTAAGGAATTAAGAAAATCTTTATTTAAGGGTGAAGATGTTTCTCACAAAATCGTTGCCCCAATGCATCATTGAAATTCAAGCTGGAAATATGATTTTAATATATCACTTGTACATTTTGTATTGCTCTTCTGGTGACAATGTAGTTTGTTTTTGTCAATTACCATTTTAATAATAGGGTAAAGAAAATGAAGTGGATTTTTGAAATAAAACAATACTGTCAATATACTATTAAAACAAATTAAAATGGTAAAAGTTATTGTACTTTAAGTAAAAATAAAAGAGACAAAATATCAATCCCAGTTTTGGATTACTTTAATTAACAAAAAAAATGCATATAGCAGAGGATAGTTTCAATCTGCCTACCTCTGGGTTATGGGCCCAGCATGCTTCCATTGCAGTACTCTGCTGCACATGTAAGTGCAAGAGATCCTGAAGCACTCACTCATCATGGGAAAGTACCAATGTGTTTCTTCGTTGGTTGATGGAAGAAACATCTTACAAAAACTCTCTAGATTATTGACTTTTTAAAGTTTTTCTAGGAAACGTTTTAGATGAATGCTTATTAGCCTTTGTCAGTATGGTCTTTTGCAAAGTGTCTCTGTGGCGCAATCAGTTAGTATGTACGGCTATTAACCATAAGGTTGGTGGTTCAATCCCACCCAGGGACCTAATTGACCTTGTTATCAGATTTTGGTGATCTTTAAGTAGACAAGTCAAAATTTCAAACCCCCTGTTATGGTGTAGGGTACCTGGCCTTCTCTGATGTAATCAGAGTTAGATTTGATTCAGTGATTTTATAAAAACAGCTAGGAAGCACAATTTAGCAGTGGGTTGCAGAGAAAAAAAATATGCTGGCAGAAAAATCCAATTGAGTGATTAAACAGCTCTTCATTTTCTGGCTTTATTTTTATGCTAACAAATTTGTTCTCTGAAAAGTGTCCACAAAGCCAAGTCTCTGATTATCACCTTTGTAAGGATGGTTTTTCACCTATTACTAAATTAAACTTGCTTCATTGGAAAGGCAGCAAGATGTATCCTCATTTCAATGTCTACTGAAATAATACAGGTTGACACCAGGAAACATTAACGCCACTGCATCCTTGCTGCTTTCTCATGTGGAAGTCTGTTTAATGTGAAAACAAGGTGATATCTAATTAGCACACAGGTAAGGAATTAAGAAAATCTTTATTTAAGGGTGAAGATGTTTCTCACAAAATCGTTGCCCCAATGCATCATTGAAATTCAAGCTGGAAATATGATTTTAATATATCACTTGTACATTTTGTATTGCTCTTCTGGTGACAATGTAGTTTGTTTTTGTCAATTACCATTTTAATAATAGGGTAAAGAAAATGAAGTGGATTTTTGAAAGAAAACAATACTGTCAATATACTATTAAAACAAATTAAAATGGTAAAAGTTATTGTACTTTAAGTAAAAATAAAAGAGACAAAATATCAATCCCAGTTTTGGATTACTTTAATTAACAAAATAAAATGCACATAGCAGAGGACAGTTTCAATCTGCCTACCTCTGGGTTATGGGCCCAGCATGCTTCCATTGCAGTACTCTACTGCACATGTAAGTGCAAGAGATCCTGAAGCACTCACTCATCATGGGAAAGTACCAATGTGTTTCTTCGTTGGTTGATGGAAGAAACATCTTACAAAAACTCCAGATTATTGACTTTTTAAAGTTTTTCTAGGAAACGTTTTAGATGAATGCTTATTAGCCTTTGTCAGTATGGTCTTTTGCAAAGTGTCTCTGTGGCGCAATCAGTTAGTATGTACAGCTATTAACCATAAGGTTGGTGGTTCAATCCCACCCAGGGTCCTAATTGACCTTGTTATCAGATTTTGGTGATCTTTAAGTAGACAAGTCAAAATATCAAACCCCCTGTTATGGTGTAGGGTACCTGGCCTTCTCTGATGTAATCAGAGTTAGATTTGATTCAGTGATTTTATAAAAACAGCTAGGAAGCACAATTTAGCAGTGGGTTGCAGAGAAAAAAAATATGCTGGCAGAAAAATCCAATTGAGTGATTAAACAGCTCTTCATTTTCTGGCTTTATTTTTATGCTAACAAATTTGTTCTCTGAAAAGTGTCCACAAAGCCAAGTCTCTGATTAACACCTTTGTAAGGATGGTTTTTCACCTATTACTAAATTAAACTTGCTTCATTGGAAAGGCAGCAAGATGCATCCTCATTTCAATGTCTACTGAAATAATACAAGTTGACACCAGGAAACATTAACGCCACTGCATCCTTGCTGCTTTCATATGTGGAAGTCTGTTTAATATGAAAACAAGGTGATATCTAATTAGCACACAGGTAAGGAATTAAGAAAATCTTTATTTAAGGGTGAAGATGTTTCTCACAAAATCGTTGCCCCAATGCATCATTGAAATTCAAGCTGGAAATATGATTTTAATATATCACTTGTACATTTTGTATTGCTCTTCTGGTGACAATGTAGTTTGTTTTTGTCAATTACCATTTTAATAATAGGATAAAGAAAATGAAGTGGATTTTTGAAAGAAAACAATACTGTCAATATACTATTAAAACAAATTAAAATGGTAAAAGTTATTGTACTTTAAGTAAAAATAAAAGAGACAAAATATCAATCCCAGTTTTGGATTACTTTAATTAACAAAAAAAAAATGCATATAGCAGAGGATAGTTTCAATCTGCCTACCTCTGGGTTATGGGCCCAGCATGCTTCCATTGCAGTACTCTGCTGCACATGTAAGTGCAAGAGATCCTGAAGCACTCACTCATCATGGGAAAGTACCAATGTGTTTCTTCATTGGTTGATGGAAGAAACATCTTACAAAAACTCTCTAGATTATTGACTTTTTAAAGTTTTTCTAGGAAACGTTTTAGATGAATGCTTATTAGCCTTTGTCAGTATGGTCTTTTGCAAAGTGTCTCTGTGGCGCAATCAGTTAGTATATACGGCTATTAACCATAAGGTTGGTGGTTCAATCCCACCCAGGGACCTAATTGACCTTGTTATCAGATTTTGGTGATCTTTAAGTAGACAAGTCAAAATTTCAAACCCCCTGTTATGGTGTAGGGTACCTGGCCTTCTCTGATGTAATCAGAGTTAGATTTGATTCAGTGATTTTATAAAAAACAGCTAGGAAGCACAATTTAGCAGTGGGTTGCAGAGAAAAAAAATATGCTGGCAGAAAAATCCAATTGAGTGATTAAACAGCTCTTCATTTTCTGGCTTTATTTTTATGCTAACAAATTTGTTCTCTGAAAAGTGTCCACAAAGCCAAGTCTCTGATTATCACCTTTGTAAGGATGGTTTTTCACCTATTACTAAATTAAACTTGCTTCATTGGAAAGGCAGCAAGATGTATCCTCATTTCAATGTCTACTGAAATAATACAGGTTGACACCAGGAAACATTAACGCCACTGCATCCTTGCTGCTTTCTCATGTGGAAGTCTGTTTAATGTGAAAACAAGGTGATATCTAATTAGCACACAGGTAAGGAATTAAGAAAATCTTTATTTAAGGGTGAAGATGTTTCTCACAAAATTGTTGACCCAATGCATCATTGAAATTCAAGCTGGAAAGATGATTTTAATATATCACTTGTACATTTTGTATTGCTCTTCTGGTGACAATGTAGTTTGTTTTTGTCAATTACCATTTTAATAATAGGGTAAAGAAAATGAAGTGGATTTTTGAAAGAAAACAATACTGTCAATATACTATTAAAACAAATTAAAATGGTAAAAGTTATTGTACTTTAAGTAAAAATAAAAGAGACAAAATATCAATCCCAGTTTTGGATTACTTTAATTAACAAAAAAAAATGCATATAGCATAGGATAGTTTCAATCTGCCTACCTCTGGGTTATGGGCCCAGCATGCTTCCATTGCAGTACTCTGCTGCACATGTAAGTGCAAGAGATCCTGAAGCACTCACTCATCATGGGAAAGTACCAAGGTGTTTCTTCGTTGGTTGATCTAAGAAACATCTTACAAAAACTCTCCAGATTATTGACTTTTTAAAGTTTTTCTAGGAAACGTTCTAGATGAATGCTTATTAGCCTTTGTCAGTATGCACTTTTGCAAAGTGTCTCTGTGGCGCAATCAGTTAGTGTGTTTGGCTACTAACCAAAAGGTTGGTGGTTCAATCCCACCCAGGGACGTAATTGACCTTGTGATCAGATTTTGGTGATCTTTAAGTAGACAAGTCAAAATTTCAACCTCTCTCTTATGATGTAGGTTACCTGGCCTTCTCTGATGTAATCAGAGTTAGATTTGATTAAGTGATTTTATAAAAAACAGCTAGGAAGCACAATTTAGCAGTGGGTTGCAGAGAAAAAGAAATATGCTGGCAAAAAAATCCAATTGAGTGATTAAACAGCTCTTCATTTCTGGCTTTATTTTTATGCTAACAAATTTGTTCTCTGAAAAGTGTCCACAAAGCCAAGTCTCTGATTAACACCTTTGTAGGGATGGTTTTTCACATATTACTAAATTAAACTTGCTTCATTGGAAAGGCAGCAAGATGTATCCTCATTTCAATGTCTACTGAAATAATACAGGTTGACACCAGGAAACATTAACGCCACTGCATCCTTGCTGCTTTCTCATGTGGAAGTCTGTTTAATGTGAAAACAAGGTGATATCTAATTAGCACACAGGTAAGGAATTAAGAAAATCTTTATTTAAGGGTGAAGATGTTTCTCACAAAATTGTTGACCCAATGCATCATTGAAATTCAAGCTGGAAAGATGATTTTAATATATCACTTGTACATTTTGTATTGCTCTTCTGGTGACAATGTAGTTTGTTTTTGTCAATTACCATTTTAATAATAGGGTAAAGAAAATGAAGTGGATTTTTGAAAGAAAACAATACTGTCAATATACTATTAAAACAAATTAAAATGGTAAAAGTTATTGTACTTTAAGTAAAAATAAAAGAGACAAAATATCAATCCCAGTTTTGGATTACTTTAATTAACAAAAAAAAATGCATATAGCATAGGATAGTTTCAATCTGCCTACCTCTGGGTTATGGGTCCAGCATGCTTCCATTGCAGTACTCTGCTGCACATGTAAGTGCAAGAGATCCTGAAGCACTCACTCATCATGGGAAAGTACCAATGTGTTTCTTCGTTGGTTGATGGAAGAAACATCTTACAAAAACTCTCTAGATTATTGACTTTTTAAAGTTTTTCTAGGAAACGTTTTAGATGAATGCTTATTAGCCTTTGTCAGTATGGTCTTTTGCAAAGTGTCTCTGTGGCGCAATCAGTTAGTATGTACAGCTATTAACCAAAAGGTTGGTGGTTCAATCCCACCCAGGAACCTAATTGACATTGTTATCAGATTTTGGTGATCTTTAAGTAGACAAGTCAAAATATCAAACCCCCTGTTATGGTGTAGGGTACCTGGCCTTCTCTGATGTAATCAGAGTTAGATTTGATTCAGTGATTTTATAAAAACAGCTAGGAAGCACAATTTAGCAGTGGGTTGCAGAGAAAAAAAATATGCTGGCAGAAAAATCCAATTGAGTGATTAAACAGCTCTTCATTTTCTGGCTTTATTTTTATGCTAACAAATTTGTTCTCTGAAAAGTGTCCACAAAGCCAAGTCTCTGATTAACACCTTTGTAAGGATGGTTTTTCACCTATTACTAAATTAAACTTGCTTCATTGGAAAGGCAGCAAGATGCATCCTCATTTCAATGTCTACTGAAATAATACAAGTTGACACCAGGAAACATTAACGCCACTGCATCCTTGCTGCTTTCTCATGTGGAAGTCTGTTTAATATGAAAACAAGGTGATATCTAATTAGCACACAGGTAAGGAATTAAGAAAATCTTTATTTAAGGGTGAAGATGTTTCTCACAAAATCGTTGCCCCAATGCATCATTGAAATTCAAGCTGGAAATATGATTTTAATATATCACTTGTACATTTTGTATTGCTCTTCTGGTGACAATGTAGTTTGTTTTTGTCAATTACCATTTTAATAATAGGCTAAAGAAAATGAAGTGGATTTTTGAAAGAAAACAATACTGTCAATATACTATTAAAACAAATTAAAATGGTAAAAGTTATTGTACTTTAAGTAAAAATAAAAGAGACAAAATATCAATCCCAGTTTTGGATTACTTTAATTAACAAAAAAAAATGCATATAGCAGAGGATAGTTTCAATCTGCCTACCTCTGGGTTATGGGCCCAGCATGCTTCCATTGCAGTACTCTGCTGCACATGTAAGTGCAAGAGATCCTGAAGCACTCACTCATCATGGGAAAGTACCAATGTGTTTCTTCGTTGGTTGATGGAAGAAACATCTTACAAAAACTCTCTAGATTATTGACTTTTTAAAGTTTTTCTAGGAAACGTTTTAGATGAATGCTTATTAGCCTTTGTCAGTATAGTCTTTTGCAAAGTGTCTCTGTGGCGCAATCAGTTAGTATGTACGGCTATTAACCATAAGGTTGGTGGTTCAATCCCACCCAGGGACCTAATTGACCTTGTTATCAGATTTTGGTGATCTTTAAGTAGACAAGTCAAAATTTCAAACCCCCTGTTATGGTGTAGGGTACCTGGCCTTCTCTGATGTAATCAGAGTTTGATTTGATTCAGTGATTTTATAAAAACAGCTAGGAAGCACAATTTAGCAGTGGGTTGCAGAGAAAAAGAAATATGCTGGCAAAAAAATCCAATTGAGTGATTAAACAGCTCTTCATTTCTGGCTTTATTTTTATGCTAACAAATTTGTTCTCTGAAAAGTGTCCACAAAGCCAAGTCTCTGATTAACACCTTTGTAGGGATGGTTTTTCACATATTACTAAATTAAACTTGCTTCATTGGAAAGGCAGCAAGATGCATCCTCATTTCAATGTCTACTGAAATAATACAAGTTGACACCAGGAAACATTAACGCCACTGCATCCTTGCTGCTTTCTCATGTGGAAGTCTGTTTAATGTGAAAACAAGGTGATATCTAATTAGCACACAAGTAAGGAATTAAGAAAATCTTTATTTAAGGGTGAAGATGTTTCTCACAAAATCGTTGCCCCAGTGCATCATTAAAATTCAAGCTGGAAAGATGATTTTAATATATCACTTGTACATTTTGTATTGCTCTTCTGGTGACAATGTAGTTTGTTTTTGTCAATTACCATTTTAATAATAGGGTAAAGAAAATTAAGTGGATTTTTGAAAGAAAACAATACTGTCAATATACTATTAAAACAAATTAAAATGGTAAAAGTTATTGTACTTTAAGTAAAAATAAAAGAGCCAAAATATCAATCCCAGTTTTGGATTACTTTAATTAACAAAAAAAAATGCATATAGCATAGGATAGTTTCAATCTGCCTACCTCTGGGTTATGGGCCCAGCATGCTTCCATTGCAGTACTCTGCTGCACATGTAAGTGCAAGAGATCCTGAAGCACTCACTCATCATGGGAAAGTACCAAGGTGTTTCTTCGTTGGTTGATCTAAGAAACATCTTACAAAAACTCTCCAGATTATTGACTTTTTAAAGTTTTTCTAGGAAACGTTCTAGATGAATGCTTATTAGCCTTTGTCAGTATGCACTTTTGCAAAGTGTCTCTGTGGCGCAATCAGTTAGTGTGTTTGGCTACTAACCAAAAGGTTGGTGGTTCAATCCCACCCAGGGACGTAATTGACCTTGTGATCAGATTTTGGTGATCTTTAAGTAGACAAGTCAAAATTTCAACCTCTCTCTTATGATGTAGGTTACCTGGCCTTCTCTGATGTAATCAGAGTTAGATTTGATTAAGTGATTTTATAAAAAACAGCTAGGAAGCACAATTTAGCAGTGGGTTGCAGAGAAAAAAAATATGCTGGCAGAAAAATCCAATTGAGTGATTAAACAGCTCTTCATTTTCTGGCTTTATTTTTATGCTAACAAATTTGTTCTCTGAAAAGTGTCCACAAAGCCAAGTCTCTGATTAACACCTTTGTAGGGATGGTTTTTCACCTATTACTAAATTAAACTTGCTTCATTGGAAAGGCAGCAAGATGCATCCTCATTTCAATGTCTACTGAAATAATACGGGTTGACACCAGGAAACATTAACGCCAATGCATCCTTGCTGCTTTCTCATGTGGAAGTCTGTTTAATGTGAAAACAAGGTGATATCTAATTAGCACACAGGTAAGGAATTAAGAAAATCTTTATTTAAGGGTGAAGATGTTTCTCACAAAATCGTTGCCCCAATGCATCATTGAAATTCAAGCTGGAAAGATGATTTTTATATATCACTTGTACATTTTGTATTGCTCTTCTGGTGACAATGTAGTTTGTTTTTGTCAATTACCATTTTAATAATAGGATAAAGAAAATGAAGTGGATTTTTGAAAGAAAACAATACTGTCAATATACTATTAAAACAAATTAAAATGGTAAAAGTTATTGTACTTTAAGTAAAAATAAAAGAGACAAAATATCAATCCCAGTTTTGGATTACTTTAATTAACAAAAAAAATGCATATAGCAGAGGATAGTTTCAATCTGCCTACCTCTGGGTTATGGGCCCAGCATGCTTCCATTGCAGTACTCTGCTGCACATGTAAGTGCAAGAGATCCTGAAGCACTCACTCATCATGGGAAAGTACCAATGTGTTTCTTCGTTGGTTGATGGAAGAAACATCTTACAAAAACTCTCTAGATTATTGACTTTTTAAAGTTTTTCTAGGAAACGTTTTAGATGAATGCTTATTAGCCTTTGTCAGTATGGTCTTTTGCAAAGTGTCTCTGTGGCGCAATCAGTTAGTATGTACGGCTATTAACCCTAAGGTTGGTGGTTCAATCCCACCCAGGGACCTAATTGACCTTGTTATCATATTTTGGTGATCTTTAATAGACAAGTCAAAATTTCAAACCCCCTGTTATGGTGTAGGGTACCTGGCCTTCTCTGATGTAATCAGAGTTAGATTTGATTCAGTGATTTTATAAAAACAGCTAGGAAGCACAATTTAGCAGTGGGTTGCAGAGAAAAAAAATATGCTGGCAGAAAAATCCAATTGAGTGATTAAACAGCTCTTCATTTTCTGGCTTTATTTTTATGCTAACAAATTTGTTCTCTGAAAAGTGTCCACAAAGCCAAGTCTCTGATTATCACCTTTGTAAGGATGGTTTTTCACCTATTACTAAATTAAACTTGCTTCATTGGAAAGGCAGCAAGATGTATCCTCATTTCAATGTCTACTGAAATAATACAGGTTGACACCAGGAAACATTAACGCCACTGCATCCTTGCTGCTTTCTCATGTGGAAGTCTGTTTAATGTGAAAACAAGGTGATATCTAATTAGCACACAGGTAAGGAATTAAGAAAATCTTTATTTAAGGGTGAAGATGTTTCTCACAAAATCGTTGCCCCAATGCATCATTGAAATTCAAGCTGGAAATATGATTTTAATATATCACTTGTACATTTTGTATTGCTCTTCTGGTGACAATGTAGTTTGTTTTTGTCAATTACCATTTTAATAATAGGGTAAAGAAAATGAAGTGGATTTTTGAAAGAAAACAATACTGTCAATATACTATTAAAACAAATTAAAATGGTAAAAGTTATTGTACTTTAAGTAAAAATAAAAGAGACAAAATATCAATCCCGGTTTTGGATTACTTTAATTAACAAAATAAAATGCACATAGCAGAGGACAGTTTCAATCTGCCTACCTCTGGGTTATGGGCCCAGCATGCTTCCATTGCAGTACTCTACTGCACATGTAAGTGCAAGAGATCCTGAAGCACTCACTCATCATGGGAAAGTACCAATGTGTTTCTTCGTTGGTTGATGGAAGAAACATCTTACAAAAACTCCAGATTATTGACTTTTTAAAGTTTTTCTAGGAAACGTTTTAGATGAATGCTTATTAGCCTTTGTCAGTATGGTCTTTTGCAAAGTGTCTCTGTGGCGCAATCAGTTAGTATGTACAGCTATTAACCATAAGGTTGGTGGTTCAATCCCACCCAGGGTCCTAATTGACCTTGTTATCAGATTTTGGTGATCTTTAAGTAGACAAGTCAAAATATCAAACCCCCTGTTATGGTGTAGGGTACCTGGCCTTCTCTGATGTAATCAGAGTTAGATTTGATTCAGTGATTTTATAAAAACAGCTAGGAAGCACAATTTAGCAGTGGGTTGCAGAGAAAAAAAATATGCTGGCAGAAAAATCCAATTGAGTGATTAAACAGCTCTTCATTTTCTGGCTTTATTTTTATGCTAACAAATTTGTTCTCTGAAAAGTGTCCACAAAGCCAAGTCTCTGATTAACACCTTTGTAAGGATGGTTTTTCACCTATTACTAAATTAAACTTGCTTCATTGGAAAGGCAGCAAGATGCATCCTCATTTCAATGTCTACTGAAATAATACAAGTTGACACCAGGAAACATTAACGCCACTGCATCCTTGCTGCTTTCTCATGTGGAAGTCTGTTTAATATGAAAACAAGGTGATATCTAATTAGCACACAGGTAAGGAATTAAGAAAATCTTTATTTAAGGGTGAAGATGTTTCTCACAAAATCGTTGCCCCAATGCATCATTGAAATTCAAGCTGGAAATATGATTTTAATATATCACTTGTACATTTTGTATTGCTCTTCTGGTGACAATGTAGTTTGTTTTTGTCAATTACCATTTTAATAATAGGATAAAGAAAATGAAGTGGATTTTTGAAAGAAAACAATACTGTCAATATACTATTAAAACAAATTAAAATGGTAAAAGTTATTGTACTTTAAGTAAAAATAAAAGAGACAAAATATCAATCCCAGTTTTGGATTACTTTAATTAACAAAAAAAAAATGCATATAGCAGAGGATAGTTTCAATCTGCCTACCTCTGGGTTATGGGCCCAGCATGCTTCCATTGCAGTACTCTGCTGCACATGTAAGTGCAAGAGATCCTGAAGCACTCACTCATCATGGGAAAGTACCAATGTGTTTCTTCGTTGGTTGATGGAAGAAACATCTTACAAAAACTCTCTAGATTATTGACTTTTTAAAGTTTTTCTAGGAAACGTTTTAGATGAATGCTTATTAGCCTTTGTCAGTATGGTCTTTTGCAAAGTGTCTCTGTGGCGCAATCAGTTAGTATGTACGGCTATTAACCATAAGGTTGGTGGTTCAATCCCACCCAGGGACCTAATTGACCTTGTTATCAGATTTTGGTGATCTTTAAGTAGACAAGTCAAAATTTCAAACCCCCTGTTATGGTGTAGGGTACCTGGCCTTCTCTGATGTAATCAGAGTTAGATTTGATTCAGTGATTTTATAAAAAACAGCTAGGAAGCACAATTTAGCAGTGGTTTGCAGAGAAAAAAAATATGCTGGCAGAAAAATCCAATTGAGTGATTAAACAGCTCTTCATTTTCTGGCTTTATTTTTATGCTAACAAATTTGTTCTCTGAAAAGTGTCCACAAAGCCAAGTCTCTGATTATCACCTTTGTAAGGATGGTTTTTCACCTATTACTAAATTAAACTTGCTTCATTGGAAAGGCAGCAAGATGTATCCTCATTTCAATGTCTACTGAAATAATACAGGTTGACACCAGGAAACATTAACGCCACTGCATCCTTGCTGCTTTCTCATGTGGAAGTCTGTTTAATGTGAAAACAAGGTGATATCTAATTAGCACACAGGTAAGGAATTAAGAAAATCTTTATTTAAGGGTGAAGATGTTTCTCACAAAATTGTTGACCCAATGCATCATTGAAATTCAAGCTGGAAAGATGATTTTAATATATCACTTGTACATTTTGTATTGCTCTTCTGGTGACAATGTAGTTTGTTTTTGTCAATTACCATTTTAATAATAGGGTAAAGAAAATGAAGTGGATTTTTGAAAGAAAACAATACTGTCAATATACTATTAAAACAAATTAAAATGGTAAAAGTTATTGTACTTTAAGTAAAAATAAAAGAGACAAAATATCAATCCCAGTTTTGGATTACTTTAATTAACAAAAAAAAATGCATATAGCATAGGATAGTTTCAATCTGCCTACCTCTGGGTTATGGGCCCAGCATGCTTCCATTGCAGTACTCTGCTGCACATGTAAGTGCAAGAGATCCTGAAGCACTCACTCATCATGGGAAAGTACCAAGGTGTTTCTTCGTTGGTTGATCTAAGAAACATCTTACAAAAACTCTCCAGATTATTGACTTTTTAAAGTTTTTCTAGGAAACGTTCTAGATGAATGCTTATTAGCCTTTGTCAGTATGCACTTTTGCAAAGTGTCTCTGTGGCGCAATCAGTTAGTGTGTTTGGCTACTAACCAAAAGGTTGGTGGTTCAATCCCACCCAGGGACGTAATTGACCTTGTGATCAGATTTTGGTGATCTTTAAGTAGACAAGTCAAAATTTCAACCTCTCTCTTATGATGTAGGTTACCTGGCCTTCTCTGATGTAATCAGAGTTAGATTTGATTAAGTGATTTTATAAAAAACAGCTAGGAAGCACAATTTAGCAGTGGGTTGCAGAGAAAAAGAAATATGCTGGCAAAAAAATCCAATTGAGTGATTAAACAGCTCTTCATTTCTGGCTTTATTTTTATGCTAACAAATTTGTTCTCTGAAAAGTGTCCACAAAGCCAAGTCTCTGATTAACACCTTTGTAGGGATGGTTTTTCACATATTACTAAATTAAACTTGCTTCATTGGAAAGGCAGCAAGATGTATCCTCATTTCAATGTCTACTGAAATAATACAGGTTGACACCAGGAAACATTAACGCCACTGCATCCTTGCTGCTTTCTCATGTGGAAGTCTGTTTAATGTGAAAACAAGGTGATATCTAATTAGCACACAGGTAAGGAATTAAGAAAATCTTTATTTAAGGGTGAAGATGTTTCTCACAAAATTGTTGACCCAATGCATCATTGAAATTCAAGCTGGAAAGATGATTTTAATATATCACTTGTACATTTTGTATTGCTCTTCTGGTGACAATGTAGTTTGTTTTTGTCAATTACCATTTTAATAATAGGGTAAAGAAAATGAAGTGGATTTTTGAAAGAAAACAATACTGTCAATATACTATTAAAACAAATTAAAATGGTAAAAGTTATTGTACTTTAAGTAAAAATAAAAGAGACAAAATATCAATCCCAGTTTTGGATTACTTTAATTAACAAAAAAAAATGCACATAGCATAGGATAGTTTCAATCTGCCTACCTCTGGGTTATGGGTCCAGCATGCTTCCATTGCAGTACTCTGCTGCACATGTAAGTGCAAGAGATCCTGAAGCACTCACTCATCATGGGAAAGTACCAATGTGTTTCTTCGTTGGTTGATGGAAGAAACATCTTACAAAAACTCTCTAGATTATTGACTTTTTAAAGTTTTTCTAGGAAACGTTTTAGATGAATGCTTATTAGCCTTTGTCAGTATGGTCTTTCGCAAAGTGTCTCTGTGGCGCAATCAGTTAGTATGTACAGCTATTAACCAAAAGGTTGGTGGTTCAATCCCACCCAGGGACCTAATTGACATTGTTATCAGATTTTGGTGATCTTTAAGTAGACAAGTCAAAATATCAAACCCCCTGTTATGGTGTAGGGTACCTGGCCTTCTCTGATGTAATCAGAGTTAGATTTGATTCAGTGATTTTATAAAAACAGCTAGGAAGCACAATTCAGCAGTGGGTTGCAGAGAAAAAAAATATGCTGGCAGAAAAATCCAATTGAGTGATTAAACAGCTCTTCATTTTCTGGCTTTATTTTTATGCTAACAAATTTGTTCTCTGAAAAGTGTCCACAAAGCCAAGTCTCTGATTAACACCTTTGTAAGGATGGTTTTTCACCTATTACTAAATTAAACTTGCTTCATTGGAAAGGCAGCAAGATGCATCCTCATTTCAATGTCTACTGAAATAATACAAGTTGACACCAGGAAACATTAACGCCACTGCATCCTTGCTGCTTTCTCATGTGGAAGTCTGTTTAATATGAAAACAAGGTGATATCTAATTAGCACACAGGTAAGGAATTAAGAAAATCTTTATTTAAGGGTGAAGATGTTTCTCACAAAATCGTTGCCCCAATGCATCATTGAAATTCAAGCTGGAAATATGATTTTAATATATCACTTGTACATTTTGTATTGCTCTTCTGGTGACAATGTAGTTTGTTTTTGTCAATTACCATTTTAATAATAGGCTAAAGAAAATGAAGTGGATTTTTGAAAGAAAACAATACTGTCAATATACTATTAAAACAAATTAAAATGGTAAAAGTTATTGTACTTTAAGTAAAAATAAAAGAGACAAAATATCAATCCCAGTTTTGGATTACTTTAATTAACAAAAAAAAATGCATATAGCAGAGGATAGTTTCAATCTGCCTACCTCTGGGTTATGGGCCCAGCATGCTTCCATTGCAGTACTCTGCTGCACATGTAAGTGCAAGAGATCCTGAAGCACTCACTCATCATGGGAAAGTACCAATGTGTTTCTTCGTTGGTTGATGGAAGAAACATCTTACAAAAACTCTCTAGATTATTGACTTTTTAAAGTTTTTCTAGGAAACGTTTTAGATGAATGCTTATTAGCCTTTGTCAGTATAGTCTTTTGCAAAGTGTCTCTGTGGCGCAATCAGTTAGTATGTACGGCTATTAACCATAAGGTTGGTGGTTCAATCCCACCCAGGGACCTAATTGACCTTGTTATCAGATTTTGGTGATCTTTAAGTAGACAAGTCAAAATTTCAAACCCCCTGTTATGGTGTAGGGTACCTGGCCTTCTCTGATGTAATCAGAGTTAGATTTGATTCAGTGATTTTATAAAAACAGCTAGGAAGCACAATTTAGCAGTGGGTTGCATAAAAAAAAAATATGCTGGCAGAAAAATCCAATTGAGTGATTAAACAGCTCTTCATTTTCTGGCTTTATTTTTATGCTAACAAATTTGTTCTCTGAAAAGTGTCCACAAAGCCAAGTCTCTGATTATCACCTTTGTAAGGATGGTTTTTCACCTATTACTAAATTAAACTTGCTTCATTGGAAAGGCAGCAAGATGTATCCTCATTTCAATGTCTACTGAAATAATACAGGTTGACACCAGGAAACATTAACGCCACTGCATCCTTGCTGCTTTCTCATGTGGAAGTCTGTTTAATGTGAAAACAAGGTGATATCTAATTAGCACACAGGTAAGGAATTAAGAAAATCTTTATTTAAGGGTGAAGATGTTTCTCACAAAATTGTTGACCCAATGCATCATTGAAATTCAAGCTGGAAAGATGATTTTAATATATCACTTGTACATTTTGTATTGCTCTTCTGGTGACAATGTAGTTTGTTTTTGTCAATTACCATTTTAATAATAGGGTAAAGAAAATGAAGTGGATTTTTGAAAGAAAACAATACTGTCAATATACTATTAAAACAAATTAAAATGGTAAAAGTTATTGTACTTTAAGTAAAAATAAAAGAGACAAAATATCAATCCCAGTTTTGGATTACTTTAATTAACAAAAAAAAATGCATATAGCAGAGGATAGTTTCAATCTGCCTACCTCTGGGTTATGGGCCCAGCATGCTTCCATTGCAGTACTCTGCTGCACATGTAAGTGCAAGAGATCCTGAAGCACTCACTCATCATGGGAAAGTACCAATGTGTTTCTTCGTTGGTTGATGGAAGAAACATCTTACAAAAACTCTCCAGATTATTGACTTTTTAAAGTTTTTCTAGGAAACGTTTTAGATGAATGCTTATTAGCCTTTGTCAGTATTTACTTTTGCAAAGTGTCTCTGTGGAGCAATCAGTTAGTTTGTACGGCTACTAACCAAAAGGTTGGTGGTTAAATCCTACCCAGGGACGTAATTGACCTTGTGATCAGATTTTGGTGATATTTAAGTAGACAAGTCAAAATTTCAAACCCCCTCTTATGGTGTAGGGTACCTAGCCTTCTCTGATGTAATCAGAGTTTGATTTGATTCAGTGATTTTATAAAAACAGCTAGGAAGCACAATTTAGCAGTGGGTTGCAGAGAAAAAGAAATATGCTGGCAAAAAAATCCAATTGAGTGATTAAACAGCTCTTCATTTCTGGCTTTATTTTTATGCTAACAAATTTGTTCTCTGAAAAGTGTCCACAAAGCCAAGTCTCTGATTAACACCTTTGTAGGGATGGTTTTTCACATATTACTAAATTAAACTTGCTTCATTGGAAAGGCAGCAAGATGCATCCTCATTTCAATGTCTACTGAAATAATACAAGTTGACACCAGGAAACATTAACGCCACTGCATCCTTGCTGCTTTCTCATGTGGAAGTCTGTTTAATGTGAAAACAAGGTGATATCTAATTAGCACACAAGTAAGGAATTAAGAAAATCTTTATTTAAGGGTGAAGATGTTTCTCACAAAATCGTTGCCCCAGTGCATCATTAAAATTCAAGCTGGAAAGATGATTTTAATATATCACTTGTACATTTTGTATTGCTCTTCTGGTGACAATGTAGTTTGTTTTTGTCAATTACCATTTTAATAATAGGGTAAAGAAAATTAAGTGGATTTTTGAAAGAAAACAATACTGTCAATATACTATTAAAACAAATTAAAATGGTAAAAGTTATTGTACTTTAAGTAAAAATAAAAGAGCCAAAATATCAATCCCAGTTTTGGATTACTTTAATTAACAAAAAAAAATGCATATAGCATAGGATAGTTTCAATCTGCCTACCTCTGGGTTATGGGCCCAGCATGCTTCCATTGCAGTACTCTGCTGCACATGTAAGTGCAAGAGATCCTGAAGCACTCACTCATCATGGGAAAGTACCAAGGTGTTTCTTCGTTGGTTGATCTAAGAAACATCTTACAAAAACTCTCCAGATTATTGACTTTTTAAAGTTTTTCTAGGAAACGTTCTAGATGAATGCTTATTAGCCTTTGTCAGTATGCACTTTTGCAAAGTGTCTCTGTGGCGCAATCAGTTAGTGTGTTTGGCTACTAACCAAAAGGTTGGTGGTTCAATCCCACCCAGGGACGTAATTGACCTTGTGATCAGATTTTGGTGATCTTTAAGTAGACAAGTCAAAATTTCAACCTCTCTCTTATGATGTAGGTTACCTGGCCTTCTCTGATGTAATCAGAGTTAGATTTGATTAAGTGATTTTATAAAAAACAGCTAGGAAGCACAATTTAGCAGTGGGTTGCAGAGAAAAAAAATATGCTGGCAGAAAAATCCAATTGAGTGATTAAACAGCTCTTCATTTTCTGGCTTTATTTTTATGCTAACAAATTTGTTCTCTGAAAAGTGTCCACAAAGCCAAGTCTCTGATTAACACCTTTGTAGGGATGGTTTTTCACCTATTACTAAATTAAACTTGCTTCATTGGAAAGGCAGCAAGATGCATCCTCATTTCAATGTCTACTGAAATAATACGGGTTGACACCAGGAAACATTAACGCCAATGCATCCTTGCTGCTTTCTCATGTGGAAGTCTGTTTAATGTGAAAACAAGGTGATATCTAATTAGCACACAGGTAAGGAATTAAGAAAATCTTTATTTAAGGGTGAAGATGTTTCTCACAAAATCGTTGCCCCAATGCATCATTGAAATTCAAGCTGGAAAGATGATTTTTATATATCACTTGTACATTTTGTATTGCTCTTCTGGTGACAATGTAGTTTGTTTTTGTCAATTACCATTTTAATAATAGGATAAAGAAAATGAAGTGGATTTTTGAAAGAAAACAATACTGTCAATATACTATTAAAACAAATTAAAATGGTAAAAGTTATTGTACTTTAAGTAAAAATAAAAGAGACAAAATATCAATCCCAGTTTTGGATTACTTTAATTAACAAAAAAAATGCATATAGCAGAGGATAGTTTCAATCTGCCTACCTCTGGGTTATGGGCCCAGCATGCTTCCATTGCAGTACTCTGCTGCACATGTAAGTGCAAGAGATCCTGAAGCACTCACTCATCATGGGAAAGTACCAATGTGTTTCTTCGTTGGTTGATGGAAGAAACATCTTACAAAAACTCTCTAGATTATTGACTTTTTAAAGTTTTTCTAGGAAACGTTTTAGATGAATGCTTATTAGCCTTTGTCAGTATGGTCTTTCGCAAAGTGTCTCTGTGGCGCAATCAGTTAGTATGTACGGCTATTAACCATAAGGTTGGTGGTTCAATCCCACCCAGGGACCTAATTGACCTTGTTATCAGATTTTGGTGATCTTTAAGTAGACAAGTCAAAATATCAAACCCCCTGTTATGGTGTAGGGTACCTGGCCTTCTCTGATGTAATCAGAGTTAGATTTGATTCAGTGATTTTATAAAAACATCTAGGAAGCACAATTTAGCAGTGGGTTGCAGAGAAAAAAAATATGCTGGCAGAAAAATCCAATTGAGTGATTAAACAGCTCTTCATTTTCTGGCTTTATTTTTATGCTAACAAATTTGTTCTCTGAAAAGTGTCCACAAAGCCAAGTCTCTGATTAACACCTTTGTAGGGATGGTTTTTCACCTATTACTAAATTAAACTTGCTTCATTGGAAAGGCAGCAAGATGCATCCTCATTTCAATGTCTACTGAAATAATACGGGTTGACACCAGGAAACATTAACGCCAATGCATCCTTGCTGCTTTCTCATGTGGAAGTCTGTTTAATGTGAAAACAAGGTGATATCTAATTAGCACACAGGTAAGGAATTAAGAAAATCTTTATTTAAGGGTGAAGATGTTTCTCACAAAATCGTTGCCCCAATGCATCATTGAAATTCAAGCTGGAAAGATGATTTTTATATATCACTTGTACATTTTGTATTGCTCTTCTGGTGACAATGTAGTTTGTTTTTGTCAATTACCATTTTAATAATAGGGTAAAGAAAATTAAGTGGATTTTTGAAAGAAAACAATACTGTCAATATACTATTAAAACAAATTAAAATGGTAAAAGTTATTGTACTTTAAGTAAAAATAAAAGAGCAAAAATATCAATCCCAGTTTTGGATTACTTTAATTAACAAAAAAAATGCATATAGCAAAGGATAGTTTCAATCTGCCTACCTCTGGGTTATGGGCCCAGCATGCTTCCATTGCAGTACTCTGCTGCACATGTAAGTGCAAGAGATCCTGAAGCACTCACTCATCATGGGAAAGTACCAATGTGTTTCTTCGTTGGTTGATGGAAGAAACATCTTACAAAAACTCTCCAGATTATTGACTTTTTAAAGTTTTTCTAGGAAACGTTCTAGATGAATGCTTATTAGCCTTTGTCAGTATGTACTTTTTGCAAAGTGTCTCTGTGGCGCAATTGGTTAGTGTGTACGGCTATTAACCAAAAGGTTGGTGGTTAAATCCTACCCAGGGACGTAATTGACCTTGTGATCAGATTTTGGTGATATTTAAGTAGACAAGTCAAAATTTCAAACCCCCTCTTATGGTGTAGGGTACCTAGCCTTCTCTGATGTAATCAGAGTTAGATTTGATTCAGTGATTTTATAAAAACAGCTAGGAAGCACAATTTAGCAGTGGGTTGCAGAGAAAAAGAAATATGCTGGCAAAAAAATCCAATTGAGTGATTAAACAGTGTTAGGGTCTCCTGCCCTGTGCTGCCACGTCGTCATGGCAACCGGGAGACAAGTGCTAGCAGAGTAACCTGAGCGCAGCTGATACTCCGGTTCGGGTCTTTTGCTGTGCAGTGGTTACAGGCTCTGTGCACGGTAGGGGATCCGGTGCTGGTTTTTGTGCTCACAGTCTGTGAGGTCTGAGTGGGGCGTGGACAGCACCTGCTTTATAAGGCCTCTTCTTAGGGTAAGCAGATGCTGCTGAATCTTTGTTGGTTAGTCAGTTCCTGAAAGTTAGCCAGTACTGTGTAGCTTTGTATTTGTTTGTTGCTTACTGCAAATAGGCCTGGGGATTTGGTATTACACTTTGCCAATCCATACCTAGCAGTAAGACTGGAGTCAGTCGGGTTCTGTTACTACTCTGTGAATTTAGCAAGTTTGCGGCTGTATTCTAAGACTTGCCTGTCTAATCCTGTCTCACTGTGCTAGGTGTCAGGGGTCAGTTTAGTGGCAGTAAGCTGAACCTGTGCACTGCAAGTGAGAATTAGGATTGTGGAGACTCTCCTTGTGTCTATCATTCCATCTCTGACCAAGGAGTTTACTGCCACACCCGTTGGTAACCCTTTAGGGTTTTGCTGTTGCCCTTAGCAACAGCATTTCGGGTTCTCTACGTATTAAAACACAACATCTTGCTTTTCTCATCTGAGCATTACTAATACAAGGGAGACACCCAGTTCCTTAGCCTCTGGGCTTCTCTGTTCACTTTGTGTGTATTTTGTTACCCTATCACCTTCTGTGTACGTTATGTCATATTCCCCAGTCTGTCTGTGAGTCCATTTGTTTTGCATAACAGTTCAAACACCAGTACATTCCTGCAGGCACTGGTGTGCATAACATATTCAGCAGCCTAATACTCCTGTTGAAATTTTGTGGGAATATGGAGCATACCCCTCAAAATACGTTGCAACAGGTGGTCGATCAGGTGCAGGTCCTGACTCGACAATTTAATGATTTGTCCATTGAAATGCACACCTCCCAGGCTGCTGGCGGAGCTCCCGCAGCAGCAGCACCTGCAGGGGTTAAGGAGCCGAAAGTAAATCTCCCGGATCGTTTTTCTGGAGATCGCTCGCAGTTCTTTTGTTTCAAGGAGAGCTGCAAGCTATACTTCCGGCTTAGGCCTCAGTCTTCTGGGTCGGAGATTCAGCGGGTGGGCATAGTGATTTCCTTGCTACAAGGAGACCCACAGGTCTGGGCATATGGGTTGCAGCCTGACTGTCCGTCGCTTAAAAGTGTTGATGCTTTTTTTACGGCACTGGGCATGTTGTATGATGACCCTGACAAGACGGCCTCAGCCGAGGCTCAGATTTCGATCCTTAAGCAAGGGCGAAGGCCAGTTGAGGTTTACTGTACGGAGTTTCGGAGGTTGGCCCATGATACCCAGTGGAATGACCCAGCCCTGAGACACCAGTACCGAAGAGGTCTTTCTAACCAGATAAAGGACCAACTGGTACAATATCCCTTGCCTGATAGCTTGGATCAGCTCATGCAGTTATCCATCCGGGTGGATAGACGGCTGAGAGAGCGTAGGCTTGAAAGGGAGACTGAGATTTCCTTCCTTCCCAAGGGAACCTCAGACTCTGAGGAATTTTCCGAGGAGCCTATGCAGATTGGGGCTACCCGCCTCTCCTCGCGTGAGAAGACACGGAGGAGACAGCAGGGGTTGTGTTTGTACTGTGGGAATAAAGGTCATGTGGTAGTATCATGCCCAGAAAAGCCGGAAAACTTCAGGGCCTGAGGGTGATGGGAAATATCCTGTCAGGCCAGAAGTCAGAATTTCCCAAGAAGACTTTTATCATTCCGGTGACCTTGAAGATCCTCGGTCAAACTGTCAAGACTGAGGCCTTTGTGGACAGTGGGGCCGACTGGGTTTTTATGGACCGCCAATTCGCCCTGAAACACTCTGTTCCCTTAGTACCCTTGGCATCGGAAATTGAGATTTGTGGGTTAAACGGGGAACCATTATCCCAAGGTAAAATTACCTCTTGCACTAGCCAGATTTCTTTGTTTATTGGAGCCACACACTCTGAAAAATTGTCCTTTTATGTGACTGTCTGTACTTTTGCCCCATTGGTGTTGGGGTTACCCTGGTTAAGGGCCCACAATCCTCAATTTGACTGGGTCTCTGGGGAGATTCTTAGTTGGGGTACTGATTGTTTCAGGAGTTGCTTGAGCCTTCCAGTCAGGCTCTCGCAGCTAAGTTTGCCAGGATTGCCAGAGTGTTATGCAGATTTTGCGGACGTGTTCTCCAAAAAAGTTGCAGAGGTACTACCTCCCCATCGCCCCTATGACTGTGCCATTGATTTGTTGCCAAATGCTAAGCTTCCCAAGAGCAGGTTGTACTCCCTGTCACGTCCTGAGACTCAGGCTATGGCACAGTACATTCAGGAGAACTTGGCTAAGGGATTTATCAGACCTTCACAGTCTCCAGTTGGGTCGGGGTTCTTCTTCGTGGGTAAAAAGGACGGTTCGTTGCGACCCTGCATCGACTTCAGGGAATTGAACCGTATCACGATTAAAAACTCATACCCACTGCCTCTCATTTCGGTCTTGTTTGACCAGCTTCGTACTGCCACCATTTTTTCTAAGATTGACCTACGCGGTGCGTACAATCTAATCCGAATAAGAGAGGGGGATGAATGGAAGACTGCCTTTAATACCCACTCAGGGCATTATGAATATTTGGTGATGCCTTTTGGGCTCTGTAATGCCCCGGCAGTCTTCCAGGATTTCATGAATGATGTGCTCAGGGAATATTTGGATAGATTCTTAGTTGTATACTTAGATGACATCCTAATCTTCTCCCATTCCCTGGAGGAACATCGGAAGCATGTACGCTTAGTCCTCCAGAAACTCAGAGACCACCGGCTTGGGGCGAAGCTGGAGAAGTGCGAATTTGAAGTTCAGCAAATCGCATTTCTAGGATATATTATCTCCCCAGAAGGTTTCCAAATGGAGGGTTCCAAGGTACAGGCAGTCCTGGATTGGGTGCAGCCCACTAGTTTGAAGGCGCTTCAGCGTTTCCTGGGCTTTGCGAATTTTTATAGACGATTTATCGCTGGATTTTCGTCTATAGTGGCGCCCTTGGTGGCACTCACTAAGAAAGGGGCGGATGTTGCTCACTGGTCTTGTGAGGCTAAAGCGGCTTTTGCCCGTCTCAAAAGGGCATTTGTTTCGGCCAAGGTGCTGCGACACCCAGATCCAGAGCGTCCTTTTGTGGTGGAGGTGGATGCCTCTGAGATGGGTATTGGGGCAGTGCTTTCTCAGGTGGGAGTGTCTGATAATCGCCTTCATCCCTGTGCTTACTTTTCCCGTAAATTTTCGCCTGCCGAGATGAATTATGACGTGGGTAACCGGGAATTGTTGGCTATTAAGGATGCTCTCGAGGAGTGGAGACACTGGCTTGAGGGGGCTAAGTTTGTGGTCTCAATTCTCACTGACCATAAGAATCTGGCATATTTAGAGTCAGCGAAGCGTCTCAATGCCAGGCAGGCACGATGGGCTTTGTTTTTTGCTCGCTTTAATTTTTTGATAACATATCGCCCTGGGTCAAAAAACATCAAGGCTGATGCGCTCTCGCGGAGTTTTGCTCCAATCCAGGAGACCACCGAGGAGCTGTTGCCCATTGTTTCCCCATCATGTATTAAAGTGGGCATTACCCAGGACCTCTTATCATTAGTCCTTAGAGCACAGGAGCAGGCTCCTCCAGACCTTCCGGTAGGTCTTTTGTTTGTGCCTCCTAGGTTAAGACAGCGAGTGTTCCTGGAATTCCATGCCAAGAAGTCGGCAGGTCACCCGGGTATTGCCAGAACTCGGGAGTTGCTATCTAGGGCGGTGTGGTGGCCCTCGGTGGCTAAGGATGTGGATCAGTGGGTTCGGGCATGTGACATCTGTGCCCGAAATAAGACTCCTAGAGGGGTTCCTGTTGGCCCATTACATCCACTCTCTATCCCATCTAAGCCATGGACCCACATTTCAATGGATTTTGTGGTGGACTTGCCCAAATCCTCGGGGATGACAGCCATCTGGGTTGTCGTTGACAGGTTTTCGAAGATGGCGCACTTCGTTCCACTGGTTGGGCTGCCATCGGCCAGACGCCTGTCTGAATTATTTATGCTGCATGTTGTGCGTCTCCACGGGTTGCCACTTTATGTGGTCTCTGACCGCAGATCCCAGTTTGTGGCCAAATTCTGGAGGGCATTTTGTTCCGATCTCCAGATTTCTGTCAGCTTGTCGTCAGGCTACCATCCGCAGTCTAATGGGCAGACTGAAAGGGTGAACCAGTCCTTGGAGCAGTTCCTCAGGTGTTATGTCTCCAAGTGTCAGACTGACTGGGTTGCTCATCTGTCCATGGCGGAGTTTGCCTATAACAACGCGGCTCACTCTGCTACAGGGATCTCTCCCTTCCTTTGTGTGTATGGGCATCATCCTAAGGCCAATTCTTTTGACCCCCTGGACTCCACGCCTGGTGGTTCCTCTGTGGTTTCGGTCCTTAGAGGTATTTGGCGGAAAGTGAAGAAAGCCCTTGTGTCTGTGTCATTAGTGACCAAAAGGGTTTTTGATAAGCGGAAAAGACCCTGCAGCTTCAAATTAGGAGACTTCGTCTGGTTGTCTACCAAGAATTAGAAGTTGAGACAGCCATCTCATAAGTTAGGCCCCCGGTTCATCGGCCCTTATAAGATCACCAGGGTTATCAATCCGGTGGCATTTCAGTTAGATCTGCCCCGTTCTTTGGGTATCAATAAAACATTTCATTGTTCCCTTTTAAAACGGGCGATTAGTAATCCTTCTTCCAGTGGAAGACCTTCCCCTCTTCTGATACGTGGCCAGAGGGAGTTTGTTGTTGAAAGGATTCTTTACTCCAAGGTGGTTCGGGGTCGGCTGTCATTTTTGGTGCACTGGAAGGGGTATGGCCCGGAGGAGCGGTCGTGGGTGCGCAGTTGTGATCTTCATGCCCCCAGACTGATACGCTCTTTCTTCTCGCAGTTCCCCGATAAACCCGGTGGTAGGGGTTCTTTGACCCCTCGTCAGAGGGGGGTACTGTTAGGGTCTCCTGCCCTGTGCTGCCACGTCGTCATGGCAACCGGGAGACAAGTGCTAGCAGAGTAACCTGAGCGCAGCTGATACTCCGGTTCGGGTCTTTTGCTGTGCAGTGGTTACAGGCTCTGTGCACGGTAGGGGATCCGGTGCTGGTTTTTGTGCTCACAGTCTGTGAGGTCTGAGTGGGGCGTGGACAGCACCTGCTTTATAAGGCCTCTTCTTAGGGTAAGCAGATGCTGCTGAATCTTTGTTGGTTAGTCAGTTCCTGAAAGTTAGCCAGTACTGTGTAGCTTTGTATTTGTTTGTTGCTTACTGCAAATAGGCCTGGGGATTTGGTATTACACTCTGCCAATCCAGACCTAGCAGTAAGACTGGAGTCAGTCAGGTTCTGTTACTACTCTGTGAATTTAGCAAGTTTGCGGCTGTATTCTAAGACTTGCCTGTCTAATCCTGTCTCACTGTGCTAGGTGTCAGGGGTCAGTTTAGTGGCAGTAAGCTGAACCTGTGCACTGCAAGTGAGAATTAGGATTGTGGAGACTCTCCTTGTGTCTATCATTCCATCTCTGACCAAGGAGTTTACTGCCACACCCGTTGGTAACCCTTTAGGGTTTTGCTGTTGCCCTTAGCAACAGCATTTCGGGTTCTCTACGTATTAAAACACAACATCTTGCTTTTCTCATCTGAGCATTACTAATACAAGGGAGACACCCAGTTTCTTAGACTCTGGGCTTCTCTGTTCACTTTGTGTGTATTTTGTTACCCTATCACCTTCTGTGTACGTTATGTCATATTTCCCAGTCTGTCTGTGAGTCCATTTGTTTTGCATAACAGTTCAAACACCAGTACATTCCTGCAGGCACTGGTGTGCATAACAAACAGCTCTTCATTTCTGGCTTTATTTTTATGCTAACAAATTTGTTCTCTGAAAAGTGTCCACAAAGCCAAGTCTCTGATTAACA